>NC_024796.2:9031187-9328806 GCF_000309985.2 Brassica rapa
TCTCTTAAAGAAATAATGTTTATATAAATAAATTCACACTTTTATTTACATAATACTCTTTTAAAGAAACTTTTGTTTAATAATGTCATAATTTTATAAAAATGTTGCAAAATTTTGAAAAACTTTCGTGAATAAATGTACTAATTGTATTAGAAATATATATACTAAAGAAATTTCTATTATAAGAGGAAGAAATAAAAGAATACATTGTAGAAAAATATATATCTATTGAAGATGGTCTAATTAATATGGTAGGAATTAATAAGTTTTTCCTTGCCAGTAGTAACCAATCATAATTGCAATCTTAATAGAGGAGTCAACTCTAGTATCCAACTAGCAGAGGTCTTGAATTAGTAGACAACCCATGAGTGAGTTTTTATATGATAGATGGTTTAATATTTATAACAGAAAGCGAATCGGGAAGGGAAAATTGAATCGTAACCGTATCAAGCTTATCTAAATAAGATCGAAAGAAAAACCAACACTATAGACAAAGACCTGGCCATAGTTGAGAATCCCAGCACTAGGGCTTATTGAAATGTCCCCGTAAGGAACAATCTTCCCTTCTGAAAAGCTCTCTCCTTGTTTGCATTTCGCCACATACATATAAGGGCTGTTCGTTTGGTTGCCGCAGGTACCGGCGGCAGCGGCAGCGTCAACATTCTGCGTCAACTCTTGTTCGTTTCGTTGACGCAGGAACCGGCGGCAGCGGCAGCGTCTTAACGCTGCGTCCTGCGGCTGACGCCGATAAAACCTGCGGTCGCGATATGATATGCGGCAGCGTCAGCGGCAGCGTCAACGTCTGCGAAACGAACAACAACTGTCCTCATTGACGCTGCCGCCGCCGCTGACGCTGCCGCTGCTGCTGCCGCTGCCGCTGACGCCGAAACCTGCGGCAACCAAACGAACAGGGCTATAATCTGTTGGAATCAGAGTGAATCCAAGCTCTTCCCAGTTTACATTTGCGTACTTTTCATCTGCTTCACTGTTTTAAATACAACGCATTACAATACCAAAAAGAACCCCAAATGATTAAAATGATTTTGAATAAATAGAAAACTGGCGAATAGGGCAAATCAACACGATAAAGCTATATCAGCATACATATTACGAGAAATAAATGTTTATTTTCATTTGACGTTTCAATTTTTTTTATAATAAGATGGTATTTTTAACCTTGTAAGACAAGATGATGATGAAGGGTGCACAGTCGGAACCATTGGATAGAGTAAAACAAAGAAATAAAGAAAGAAAATGGTTTGAACTTTGGACAGATGATGTGTTTTGAAGAAGGCTTATCTCGCCTCCTTTTATAAGGATAACAACAAACTAACCCTTCGAATTCAATCGGTCACAACAGGTCTTACGTATTATTATGTAAATTAAATAACTTTGGAATCTCCACCTAATTTAGCATTTGAAAACACTAAAAGCTTAGTTGATATAAAAACGTTAAGGTATAATATTTAATTATGTATAAATGTATCATATATTAGAGGATTGGTAAATTTAAAATGAGCAAGGTTAATATTCATATACTTTCCCACAATGATTGAGTTGCCACCGCAAACGATCGGACTACATACCTTTTTTTGTCACAGGATCGGACTACGTGCCTTTTTATTTATTTTGAGCGTATTCCAAGAAAATTAAAATAAGAGTGTATATATATATGTAATTACAATCGTCCCCGATCATAGTGTTGGTGATAACTGTGGCATGTTGGAAAATCAATGGTACTTAAATAATGTCCAATTCTATTAAAATACAACCATGTTTTAGTTTATATATATATTATATTCGAAGAATCATCGGTCCACATCGCATGCAACACATGGAGATTTTAAAACTGAATTCTCGCCAAACTACTTTGTTAAAAACTAAATATTATATATGTTGATGGAACACCACCTAACTTTTAACTATTTCTTAAGAGCTAACGATAAACTTGCGGAGATTAGTTTTAATTTCTTGTTGCTTTCGCCAGGGCTTTCGCACATTAAGCTTAGGAATACATTTATTTGTTAATATACTTCGTAAAAGTCTTCGTCAGTTAAATACAGAGTGATTATTTACATGTTAAGAAGTCAGGAATATTGAGATGTTAAAAAAAAAAAGGAGAATTAATATATATGGTGATTTTGGAGGAGCCTTTTGAATGTAGAGCTGCACAGACGCGTCAAATTTTTAACCATGGATGGAGATCTTTCCACCGTTAGATTGAGCCCATCTTTTAACACACGATATATCTTTGAGTTAGTTTTCCAATGCCACCGGTTTGAAGTCAATCAGTATCCTGTTGCAGAAGTTATGCCCGTTTTATTGAAGAGTTGTCAGTCTGCCTCGCAAGAGGAAGCTGTCGAGGAGATGAAGGACTGTTGATCGACGACAAAGCATTGGTATCGATCGACAATGATTCCAGAACGTGGGCCAAGCATATTTCAAGACCGTTTGAAGCCCAAAAGCCACAAAAAGTTAGCAAAATACCCATAGACGACCAAAAATCCTATTTATGTATGTCTAAGTCATTGTTGATGGCAACAAGCTTTCTATTATCATATTCTATTGTTTTCTCTTAGGTTTGGAGAGAATATCAATTCTCCTTTAGAGATTGATTGGAACTCCATTGGTTTTATCATTGATTTCTTATCTATTATATTATTCAGACTATGATTTATGTTATTGCTCGCATGTCTGAGTAATTCATCTTGTTAGGTTTAGGGATTTCATGAGCTTAATGTCAAAATGATAATCAATTAGAATTGCTAGATTATCTATAGATCTCTACACCAGGGTGATTTGTAATACTAGGATCTGGAATAGTTAGAATAGCACGACAGTGTGATTAATTGTTTGAACCTAGAATCATAAGATAGTTGAGAGGCACGGAAATGCAATCAATTAACGGAACCCGATCTCTGCTGAATTAGATACATTGGCGCATACGAGAGTTGGTCTAGGAATCTAGTTGAACTAAATCGATTAGATCGTTAAAACTTGTCTAAGGAAGCATCGATCGACGCTCAGGCCATAACATCGATCGACGCTCGCTCCAAGTCTATAAGCGACAACTGAGACTATACTCAGACATCTGATTAGCAATTACATGCGAAAGTTGGATTACTTACTTATTAAAATCGAGTTCTAGAATTGAATCTATAAACCATTAGCATCCTTGAATTGAAGTTTTGAATCTCTTGATTGATAAATCCCTAGGTCTAGCTATTTCTCCTAATTTTTTACAACCTCAATCAACCAATCGAACAACTACTTTGTTCATCTTACTTTCATTGATTTACTGCTTTATAAACTGTTTGCCTAGCTTAATCTTGATTTCTATAGTATATTGTGTTCCCTAGCTATCTGTGGATTCGATTCCTAAGTACTACAACTGAACTTCTTATTTGAGAGAGTAAAGTCACTCCTTAGTATAATTTGAGTGATATCAACTACGTCCAAAATTATATTTACACATGTCATATGACCCGATAATCTTTTGAGACCGTTAACCAAAAATTTTATATTTTTACGACATTAAATTGTTATCCATTAGGTACACGTCAGGAATTCATGATGGAAGTCAATTTTTTCTTGGTTTTCGTTCTCGACATATTTGTAATGGATGTCAAAAAAATTTGTCTTCGTCGGGAGTCTACCAAAAATTTCTGATGGATTCTTGACAGAAGTCAAATATTTGATCTCCGTCAGGAATTCTTTAGGAATTTTCGATAACTTTCTCCATATGACATTCCGTCGGAGCTTTGTCGGACTTTCTTCGAGAATTCCTGATGAATTTTTTTGTTGGAGAAATTTGTTTTCTTGTAGTGACCACTTCTATTTAAGATCAGCTTCACGTTTCTCACATAACAGATCGACTGAAATATACATTCGCCGTACATAATATACTACGAAAAATATAAGAACGAAAGCACATTCTTTGATCATTGAGAACTACGTACAAAGAATGAACTTTCCATAGCATGCATTATAACATAATCTTTCGAATTGCCTCAAATTTGGTTCCGGCCAAGAACTCCTTTGATCGTTCAATCCTTCTTCTCAAATTTCTCTCTCTAGAACTTTGTTCTTGCTTTGACTTCTCTCTAAGACTCGTTTTTGAGTTGTGGAAAGAATTAGAGATGTATGTTCTTTTTTATAGTATTACATGGCCTTCCTTTCCTAGTCGGGTATTTGATGTTGTTTCTTTATTTGGTGTATTCACATCTCGCCATCAATGTTCTGACTCATTCTCTACAATAGTTTTCTTAACTAATTTCTGCAACTAGAGCTAGTCAAACTTACTTTACTTTACCCACATTATATGATAGTAAAATTTTCCTTAATCAGCTTTCTGGTATTGTTCTTTCTTTACTTATACCTGATCGTTGCATGATCATTTCACCGTCACTTATCCCAAGCCAATTAGGTTTCAGTGTTTATGGAACATCTGACACTTAGTCAAACTCTAGCATCTTCTCTCCAACTTTTTTACGAGAACAAGTGTTTAAACACTTATAAGGATCTATTCAACTAGTGAGTTGTATTAAAATGACAAATCCACTTTTATTGAAATGTGATTTTTTTAAAAAAGCTTTAAAATCAGCTGCTAATGAACTTGTCATTTCATAAAGTACTTTAAATTCTTTGTTATTGAACAAAATTTAAGTTGTACATTTTAGAGTGCTTTAAGTGTTCCTAGAATGTTTCAGAGGAGTTTCTTAGCTATAAACTAAAAATTCAAATCTCATGGTTTTAGATAAAAGTCTACAGCGAGTTAACAAAAATCACACAAAATTCTCAAAATTACCTAAAATCATCTAAAAGCTCATTAAAATCAAATCACTTCAAATTTCAGATTGAATACACTCATTTAGAGAGAGAAATATTTTGCAACTTTTTATTATCAATCATTTCAACTTTAGGTGTTCAACCATTACAACTCGTTCAACCATTGCAACAACTAGTATTCACATTTGTAATTATTGGCTAATCATTACAACTCTTGGTGTTAACTATTACAACTCCTGAATGAATCAAGCACTTTTGGCTTCAACCAACCACTTTTGGCTAAACATGCCGGGAAACTATTGAATGAACCAGACAGCTGTTTGGAAGAGTCTACAAAGGGTGCTACTATGCAACAAAAGACTTCCTAGACTGTGGAAAGGTTACAGACCATCATATGCATGGTGCAGCATACTCTTTGGCCGTGAGCTCTTGAAGAAAGGACTGATCAAATCAGTAGGTGATGGCCAAAACACTCGAGTTTGGTCTGAAAAATGGATTTTAGATCCTCTGCCTAGACGCCCTGTTAACAAACAAAGTCTCATTGATTTAAAGTTGAGACTTTCTCAGCTGATAGACAATGTTGGGACTGGAGATATGAATTGCTTGAAGACTTATTTCCGGTGAATGAAGTGGCTAGAATTCTGATGCTATTGGAAGAACACCAGACAGACAAATATGGGCCTTCATAAGACATGGATCCTATACGGTAAAGAGTGGGTACTGGTTGGTATTAAATCATACAGTCACCGAAACCCAACAATCTAACCGGAATGATGTTGTTACCAATGGTCGTAAGTCGCGAATTTGGAAGATTCAGCCTCTTCTAAAAATTAAAATGTTTCTTTGGCGGGCTCTCTCTCTGAGGCGCTGGCAGTTGCAGATCGCCTGAATACGTGGGATATGAATGTGGTGAGTATATGCTGATTATGCCAAGCAAGAGATGAAACAATTAGCCACGTCCTATTTCGTTGTCCTATGGCACAAGAAGTAATTGCAATTGTTGGCATTAACCAATATAAAAATGTTGGTATTAACCAATATAACCTTTAGCATAAGGAGTTGTGGACAATAACAAAGGAGAACAAAAAAAAAACTATTTTTTAATATCGTATCTTAGTTCATAACAAAAGTGAGAGTTTGATTATCTTATCCTATAGAAAAATAATAGGATCAAATATTCTTTTAAGTAAAGTGCTCGCATATATATCTGACTCAGTCATTTCAAATTAATAGTTCAGATCTTTCGGGTTATTAACCTCACAGGTTATGAAGCACCTCAATAAAGCGTCTCCCTGAAAGTCTCAGCTTCATTTGGAGGTTCATCATAATGAATTAGTGTGGTTTATTCTGTGGTTATTTGAGGATCTTCTAGTATGGATAAAGTCAAATATATTCCAATATATGTTCACATAAAAATCAAATTTTAAAAGGTTGATTACCGAGAGGTCATATTGGTTACTAACAAAGGAAGAAAAACTACATTACATGATGTAAAGTAGCACATAATACGTAGATTTCAGACGGTGTAGAAAAATGAAAAAGTAAAAAAGAAAGCAAAGGAGAGGAAAGCCCTCCTAGACATATAGTCCGTAGTACAATAGAAAAAGTGCAAATCCATATTGAACTTCACATTAAATATAAGACATATGGTTGAAACAGTTAAGGTAACAGCAACAGAAAGCCCCAACTTCTTCAACATAAAACTATCTTGAACGCTGAAAACTTTTTCATCAACTATGTTTTTCTCGTTCTTCTTCTTCCAAATATTTTTCTCACTACAGCATTTCGTATTTAGTATTTTTCCCCGATCGTTACAATCTCCTTCACTGCGTTGGTTTTCATTAGAGTTACCTCCTTGATTAGCACAGTATATTAATAAGAGGATATGAACGAAACCAATAAATACGCAAATCTTCTCCACGGTCCAAGAATTTTGGAGACAAAGCTGTCAATTCGCGGATTAATCTGCTTAACGACATGAACCTCCTCCGTTAGTTTCTTCTCATGTCCACAGTTTACGGTACCCGTTGGATTTATGTAAACAATTACGGTTTGAGATGGTACAATCTGTTGAAAGCATGTATTGGTTACCTGACGAGTTGTAACAGACAATCCATGGCTAACCTCAACTTTGTTAACCATCTCAAAACGAGGTGAACTCGTTGCGTCATGATCATTGTTGTTTATCTTGTCCGAATTATTGGCGTTGAGTTCGTTTTCGGAGAACTCAAGTGTGTAAACATCATCCACATCTCCATTGTTGTTAACTCCCTCACCATCTCCAATTAAAAAAATATAAAATTTATTAGTAAGACAAATTCAATAGCTCTATACCTAACTGCATGGAGCTCTACAGCTATAAGAGGGGGCTTTCCATGGAAAATGCAACTCAAAGTTACGAGGCGAGTCTGGTTCTAGGGGAGAAACTAAATTAACTTGGTATGGTCCCAAGCCAAAGGAGACTGAGTAACTCAAAACAGCAAAAGTCAAATTGGAACATATTTTATGAGCAGAAGTTACCTTGATGTTCATGACTATCCGTACGATAACTCCAAATATCTTCTATAGGAACTACTGTGGAGTGTTCTTCAATGAAGCTCTGGAAATTGGAGTACAAGATAAAATTTAGATAACGCACCCTATCATGTTTTTATTAAGAGTTTTATTCAAGAATTAATAAGTTAGAAAAAGGAAAAATATATATTATGTATAAAGTATTTTGCAAGTATTAGAATACCTATGAGCACCACTACCTTTTCTAGTTCCTTGTTTGATACTCCTACCCATCTCAAGTTCTCGACAATTCTCTCTTCCTTAAACCTCCCATCATGCGCTTGCATATCAACAGCCTTCATGTTCGCCTCTACCCATGAACCTGAGGCTTTTTCTCCGGGATAGCAAACGTCTCCCTGAAAGTTTCCGGAAGCAGAAGCAAATTCCCATGAGCCTAGACTGTTGTGTGGCTCGTGAGAAGCTTGAGCTAATGCTATGATCTTGCTCAACATTTGATCCGTGTCATTAGCTACATTGGTTCCCAAATGTTCGCTATGTGCGAGATCTTCAACGTGGAGTGGTGGTGCTGGCGGCAACATACGATTTTTTAGTCTTGCACACTCGAACGCTATCTCGGCCTATTTTGTGCAGAGAATTAGATCAATTAAAGATTAGTTTGAAACGAATTAAAATTTACGTTAGATTTCACATTCTTTAAGATAATATAAGTAAATGATCTTGTTACCTTTGAGGGAGGATATGTGATTGTTCCATATTGAGAACAAAACTGTGACTGTGCTGGGAAGTTATAAGACGTGTCATGCGACATAGAATGACTCCATTTGTTCTCTATCGTTTCCATATCGGACGAAGAAATGTTACCCAGTTGAGTTAATCCGTGATCGGGTGAGACCGGATATCCCGAGTTTTCTAGATTTTCATACATTCCATCAGAATACAAACAAGTACTAGAAGTAGATTTTTCACTATTAGTCGTTGCTTTCTTCCTCTTCATTCCATGATGTTGTTCTTCTAACTTGTTGGCTAAAGCACTCTTCTTGAATACTCGACAAAGTGCATACGCATCCTGAAATGTTTATTCATTCATTTAAATTATAATAAAATTGTAAGAGAATATCATCTTTATGATGTTTTGTTATCTACCTGTATGCCGGACTTGGAGTCGCATTCTTGCTCTTCAAGACGGTACTCATGCATGACCCAATCGGTACGAGAGCCGTGAGGCGCTCGTCCTCGATAATAAACTAGCGTTTTCTTTGTTCCGACAGTCCGCGAATGGGAAGTAACTTTACGATCTTTTCCTGTGGCTTTCCAGTAACCTGCTTTTGTCGCCCGGTTAGTTCTGGATCCATTGGGATATTTCCGGTCTCTGGGACTGAAGAAAAACCATTCTAGGTCTTTACTTGGGAGCAAGGACTTCCCTGCAAATTTTACAAATCATATTAAGAGAACATATGAATTAGGTCTATTCAACAATAACTTTGAATACACTTAAGGTTCTTAATATGAGAATCAAAAAGACTAAATAAAAGACGAAAGGAGAACACTTTTTTATAAAACAAAAGTTGAGGGTGAATGAGAAGCTTCCGAAACCCTAAAGCATGCCAAATCTTAATTGTGTTACTTTTTTTCCTTTTTTGTATCTTCTTACCTTTTTGACTCGGTCTTCCGAATTTGTCTCACTATCCACCGCATCTCTCGGTTTTTTACAATCCTCTTAAAGAATAAATGTAAGGGTGGGTCCATTTAAGTTTTATTCCAATATAAAGTTGGCATTGTTTTATTTTATGAACTATAAAGTAGGCATTGTTTATTATTTTTAGTTAATAAAGCCTTCAAGTTCGATGCGTGTCTGGAGATACATAACTTGGTACGTAAACAATTTTTAAAAACTAGAAACTAGTGTTGGAAAAGAAAAAAAAACATATATATATATATATATAACGTAACGAAATGTCTCTTCTGATCCTAGGGCTATTCTTATCAATAGATATGTTCACACAGTCACACTATGTAGTTTTTTTTTTTTTTTTTTTTTTTTTTTTTTTTAGTTTTTATAAAATGAAGTTATTCTGAAGTCCAAAAATCGATCTTGCAATGATTATCAATTAGATGATTAATGATATATATGAAAAGCAACGAGACAGAGTTTTTTTTCTTTTGCTATGCTATATTGCCTCAAATATTAATTCCTTTTTAGAATGAGATAAACATGTCCATGTATAAACGATGTAGACTTTTAAATTGGTATTTTTCTTGATCCAGACGATAACAGTGATTTGCATCTTAAGAGAACAATAATAAGGGGAAGAGAGATTAATAGTACCGGGTAAATCCCAGGGCTCGCATTTGTAAAGATCAATCTCGGGAATTATCTCTAATTCGATCGTCCGGCCATTAATCTTTCGTTTGAGGTAGTAGATGACAAGCTCTTCGTCTGTTGGATGAAACCGGAAACCAGGAGGCATTGAAACAGGAGCCATATCTACTTCCTCGCTAGAAGCTAATGATAAAGAAATATATTAAAGAGATAAATGTGAACATATATAGAACTTGCGAGTTGAGAGAGCAAAGGAGAAGGAGAGTTGGGATTATAAAGAGAGTTATATAAGAAAAAGAAGCGTAATATAAGGGTTTGAATTCGATCGATCAACGATGGAACTGTAAGAAAGACAAAAAGAGATTAAAACTATGTAAAGAAGCTGAAAAAGCATTTTGAGTCGGTTGCCAATTGCAAACCCCACAACATCTTTTGCACTTTATCTTTTCTTTTACTTTAATGTGTTTATTTTATCTATTATTTTATATATTTTCCGCGTAAATTTGATTCTCATTAAGCTTTTTCAGTTAGATGTTAAACATATTAGAAAAACACGTTAACATAAGTTTCAAAATAAAAAAACGTTAACATATAAATAGTTTTTTCTTTGTTTATACATGCGTTAACTTTGCGGGCATGAACATTTTGTAATTACTTATTAAAGTTAATACATTATTTACTAACTAAAAGACTATTATAATACATTATTATATATAATTTATTTTTGTCAACCAATTATTATTTATATTTGCATTTGAACATTTTTATGTATATTTTTAAAAAAAATTATTCGTACATTATATTTATTATTAATAGGTCAATCTTAAAAATCATTCAATATTCCCTTTTCAATTATATAAAATTAATACTTCATTAAGATTTAGTAATATGTGTTTTCTATTTTTTTAACAATTATTAATGATATTTTCCAGATAACATAGTATATATATAAATTATCTTTTTTATTTTAAAATATATATTTGGATTTTAGATAATAATAATTATTATTAGTTTTAATCACTTGTCTAATCAAAATAATTTAAATTCTTTTTTATTTTGTAGGTAATTTATATATTTTATTCATTAAGGGAATAAACGATATTAACCACTCTAACTTTTAACGTGAGAGCTCGGATTCGAAAAATCACTTCGCAAATAATATAGATATGTAAGTAATACAAGTAGAAAATATTTTTTAACACAATATAATTTAATAAAAATATAATTTTATTGCTTCATAATTATATTAAATATAAAAATATATATATTAAATACTATTTCAGTTTATTTTTTTTTAATCTGTATTATGAATTTCCGTAATGAACTGTTATAAATATTTGCATTTATTTAAAATAATTCTGATATATAAAACTGTTATTGTTAAATTTATTTAATGTAAATTGATTGATTTCAAGATCTTATATATTTTAGAATTTAATCTGTTAATTGATTTATTTTATATTAATAAAAATATTTTACAATTTAAACCTTCAAATAGTTAATTTTTAACCTAGGAGAATAGGGAGATGGTGTTTTACAGATAGGTCTTGGAAAGATAAAGAAATTTTTTTCTGGTCATGGTTGGTATACTACACTTGAATGTTTTGATGGATTGATGGAGGCCGGAAACATAAGAAATAGTATATCTGCACTTCACACGAAATTTGAAGCCTTTATATATATGGCCAATGGAATGTATGCGAAATCTACGATAATTTCACCTAACGTTTGCGGCAGATTGTTTGCAACGGGTGAAAAGGGTTTTGGAACTAGAAGAATGACCGCTGTTGCATCCTATCTCGAAGAAATACAACAGATGAAGGTAAGTTTCATAACATTCATGATCGCGCATGTACCCGGACTCAAAACAAAAAGGCGGATAGTCTTGCACGTGGTGTTTGTATCCAACCGTCTCAAATTGTCTACATTGACACGGAGTCCCATGTTTGGTTATAAGAGTCTTAATCGAATCTGTTTATTCTGATGACAAAAAGATACAATTTTAACTATTATATTGTTTAGAAACATGAATAGTAGTATTTAAAACATGAACATATGATCGTAAGGTACTTTGGATAAAATCACTTGTTCAACATGTTGTCTTTGTAACAATGGTGCAGAGTCGACAAATCATATGTTCTTCCAGTGCGATTCTCTAGAAAGATTTGGAGTAATCTCACGAAAGGCATGCTCGGACACCACCACACCTCTGAGTAGTTGAATACTGTCTAGGAACTTGCAAAAAATGACTTGGACTGCCAACGGTTTTTCCTTATACACTATGCATTTCAGATCACAATTCACTCTGTCTGGATGGAAAGAAATATGCATAGCCATGGAGACCCCCCCCCCCCCTCCTTCCACGTTTTCCTCGATCCACAAGACAGTTGACAAGAACATTCACAATCGCCTCTCTCTACTGGTGAACTCCCGAGAGAAGAAGTACGAGGGAATACATCGTCTTTGGTTAAACACATGTGTTTAAGAAATGAGTTTTTGTAAATATTAAGATTTTTTCACCATCGTTGCACTCATTGTAAAACAGAGCTTTTGATGAATACAATTAAACATTCGTTCCAAAAAAAAAACATAACATTTAAATACTCATAATATGTGATTTGATTTTTCCGAGAAGTGGGTGACGTGCTCTAATCATGGAGAAGTTTGCGAGCTGATCCAAGTTCGAGGAATGGATGACGTGTTCCAAAGGAGATGAAGTATACGACATGCTTCGAGCGGGTGAAGATCACTGAGAGAGAAGAAATGGGCGATGTGATCCAAGCCCTATGAACAGTGCCGTGCCTCAAGTGTTACCAAAAGGGCTTTTGCCCCTGACCCCCAAAATAAATAATTTTTTTAGGGCCCCCAGATTTCTAAAAATATTTAGTAACATATTGGTTTTATTTAATTGTTTACCCATTCAATCCATGTTCGATCTTCTTAAATTTCTGGTAGATATTTTCCAAAAAAGAAATTTTACTTTATTGTCACTTTTCCAAATTTCAAACAAGAAAATATCGTTGTATATGTCAAATTTCTAATAAAAAAAAGGAAAAAGTGTAAATCCTTTAACCTTTATAGATTCCTAAATATTTTACATAGAATCTCATATCAATCTATTTTTCAAGCCAACACACGTCTTTTCTCTTTCTTCTGTATACCAACAATTGTCTCCTATTATGTCTTAGTACTTTCAAGTTATATATGAAGAAAAATTATGTCTTAGTATTTTCAAGTTATTGTTTTAGTTTTTTTTTATGTTTTCAAATATATATTATACTTTTGACAGGAAACTTTTTTTATAAGAAGCCCCATTTTTATACTCGCCCCAAGCTCCATTAAACCTTCGCACGGCACTGCCTATGAATGGGCATCGTGGTTCAAATGAGAGGAAATGGGCGATGTAGTCCAGAAAGAGAACTCAGTCTCATCTTTTGTCTCGTCTTTTCCGTTATGCATTGATGGTTAGTTGTTTTGTTTTCCGATATATTTTTATATAAAAACTTTCCAAAATTAGTTTTGCAAAAGTAAAATGAACATATTATTTTTAAAATCCAACATTATTGTAATAATATAATTTGATATTGTGATTAAACATATTCTACCAAGAAAATTCAGGAGAAATACATTTTTAAATGCACAATTTCGTATCTACATCATACACCCCTCATTCCATTCCAGAACAACTGGGCAGTATATCCAAGAAATGAAAGAAGGGACAAAACTGGAATAAGTAATAATAATGGGGTCCAAAAATAAATTTCCGAAATCCTAAAAAAGGAGAAGCATAAATAGAACCTCCCTCTCCCCTGCACACCCCTTTTCACCTACTCCACTCACCACCATCGACCATCTCTGTCTCCCGCCGGGACCACTTCTCTCGTTTGCAGATCGCCGAAGACTAGAACGTCCAATCCGATCGTCTGGATCCGTAAATCTAACGAAAAAACATGGCCTTTGAGAAGATCAAGGTTGCAAATCCCATCGTCGAGATGGATGGTGAGATGAGATCTCTCTCTCTCTCTCTAGATTTTCTTTAGTTCAGATCTTTTCGATGCGAAAATGAAAAAAACGTATTACATTTCACTTGCCTCGTTTTTATCGAAGTTCCGTTCTTTCGTTCTGATCTGATAGCTAGAAGACAAGCGTGTGCAAACTAGTTTTTACTTCCATGCTAGATTTGGTTTTTGTGTTTTTTTTTCGAACGTGCCTTACGTTTCAGTGTCAGGAGATTTTTATATTGCTGAACTATTTGATCTACATAGAGGAATAGCTTCGATGTTTGTTTAGAACACTCTCAGAAAATTAGACCGGTGTGTTCATTGTTCTGTCTCTTCGTAATAGTTTCATATCAAAAAAATCTGATTTTTCAGCTATTGTTTTAAAAACAAAAAAACAAAAATAGCTATTGATTTGTTTTTCGTGTATCTTTTACTCACACTTTATCCTTCTCGTTGGTCTTGTGTAATAATTAGGTGATGAAATGACACGAGTTATCTGGAAGTCCATCAAGGATAAGGTACAAGAGCTCTCTCTACCCACGCCTTCATTTTATTTTCGCATTTATGTTTTTAAATTTCGTTTGCTTAAATGTTTTTCAGCTTATTACCCCTTTCGTGGAGTTGGATATCAAGTACTTCGACCTTGGCCTTCCTCACCGTGATGCTACTGATGACAAAGTTACTATCGAAAGCGCTGAAGCCACTAAGAAGTATGTGTTTCTTACTCTACCTTATGTTGCATCTCTTCTGCTATACTCTGTGGAATATTTATTAATCTTTGATGCTTATAATTTCGTTTTAGGTATAATGTTGCAATCAAGTGTGCCACCATCACTCCAGGTCTGCTTTAACAGATATATTTGTTTAGCTGTTGAGTTTCATTTTACTAATTATTGATTTTCTCCACCGCAGATGAAGGCCGTGTCACTGAATTTGGCTTGAAGCAGATGTGGAGAAGTCCAAATGGAACCATCAGGAATATTCTGAATGGTAAGAAACTCACAGTTATATGTTTACCCTGTCCAATATCATTCTATGTTGCCTTACACTTTGTTTGTCTTTTCTCTCACAGGAACTGTATTTAGAGAACCAATTATCTGCAAAAATGTTCCCAAGCTTGTCCCAGGTAATTTATTGACAATGGTCTACTTCCATTTACATTTTATATTGCCCAACGGGTTCTGAGAATGTGTCTTTGTTTTCTCCAGGCTGGACAAAGCCCATCTGCATTGGAAGGCATGCTTTTGGTGATCAGTACCGTGCCACTGATGCTGTTATCAAGGGTCCAGGAAAACTGACTATGACTTTTGGTAAAACTTACTACTCTCATTTGGGACTGGCATTGTATAATTTTGAAATCTCTTTTCGTTTCTTCTTTCCAATATAAGCTGTAATTTCTTTGATTTTCAGAGGGAAAAGATGGGAAAACTGAAACTGAAGTGTTCACATTTACCGGTGAAGGTGGTGTTGCTATGGCCATGTACAACACTGATGAGGTATATAAGTAAACATTTACACTCTCTTCCAACTACAGTCAAACTTGTTCTTTTGGAGATTGACCTCACAGATCAAATTATATATTTATGTTTCCTTTTAAATACAGTCCATCCGTGCTTTCGCTGAGGCATCGATGAACACGGCTTATGAGAAAAAGTGGCCACTTTATCTCAGCACAAAGAACACCATTCTTAAGAAATACGATGGCAGGTATGTGGACAGTTAGTTTCGGTTATCTTTTACCATATATCATTTTGCTCTACTCATATCCATATTTGATGTTGGTTGCATTTGTGCTTTACTATGAAGATTCAAAGACATCTTCCAGGAGGTGTATGAAGCCAGCTGGAAATCAAAGTATGAGGCTGCTGGAATATGGTGAGTCGACTCTTAGTTTTTTTCTTCATCCTTTTCTTGTGTATGTTGGCTTTTGATCAAGGAGGATCTAAAAGATTGAACTGGTTAGGTATGAACACCGTCTCATTGATGATATGGTGGCTTACGCTCTGAAGAGTGAGGGAGGCTATGTGTGGGCATGCAAGAACTACGATGGTGATGTCCAAAGTGATTTCCTGGCACAAGGTTTGTGTGATGCTGATAAATGAATATGCCTTAAGCTGTATTTTTTTGGTATTCACATAGATATTGTTAGCTTAATAATTTCTTAAAAATGTGTGTAGGATTCGGGTCACTTGGATTGATGACATCTGTTCTGGTAAATAACATGACACATGTTCCCTTTGAGTTGCTGATTCTAAGTTTGTGCTCTTACCACGGTTGTGTTATCTTGATTAGGTCTGCCCAGATGGAAAGACGATTGAAGCTGAAGCAGCTCATGGAACGGTAACTCGTCACTACAGGGTACACCAGAAAGGTGGGGAGACCAGCACAAACAGCATAGCCTCCATCTTTGCTTGGACACGTGGACTTGCACACAGGTAACGAGAAAAGCATCCTTAAGGAAGATGATGATTATATATAAAACGAATGAAAAGATCTGCTGTTTGAACAGGGCAAAGTTAGATGACAACTCAAAACTCTTGGAATTTACCGAGAAGCTTGAAGCTGCTTGTGTGGGTACAGTGGAGTCTGGAAAAATGACGAAAGATCTTGCACTCATCATTCACGGCTCGAAGTAAGTCACAAAGACTTGTTCATTCCACGTTTCTGATCAAGATTGGTTCAGTTGATTTATGATTTGTGTTCTGTGTTTTTCCAGGCTCTCAAGGGACACTTACTTGAACACAGAGGAGTTCATCGATGCAGTTGCAGATGAGCTCAAGACAAGACTTGGCGTCAAAGCTTAAGAAGTTTGGGTCAGTTCCTCAGTCATAAGTGTCTTATTTGGTGGGTTTGTGAGAGTGGAAGAAAGAAATAAAAGAGAGAACGTTTACTTAATGGGAATAATGAGAACGATTTGTTTCATCTCCTACAATATTTTCCAAACATTGTGACATGCTTCCTTTTTTTACTTTTGAAATTGATTTTCGAGACTCTTTTCATTGATTCGAGTTGATGTTATTCCTAAGTGCATTGATATATATTGCTGTATGTCGTGATAAGAAGGTAACGGCGGTGGTCTTCTGATAAGGAGAAACATAATCTGGCGTGGAAGAAATTGCATGGGATAAAATTACAAATCCTGGGAAAAAGAGAAGAAGAGACCTCAGATTTAGCTTTGATTTCAAAACAGAGCTGGAACCAGTTAAAAAAAAAAGACAACATTAACCAATGCTCTAATATTAAGCCGGATACCAGAGAATTGTAACCAACTCCTGGAAGTTAGAAAGGACTTGTGTTGTGATGTGAATATGTTTATCAGTGGATGATTTCAAGGTTTTTAGAACTTTCTTTACTAATTTTGTCAAAACAAATATCCATTATTTTTTTTAGGTGAAGAAATGCAATACGTCTTTCGGGTTTAGTGAGTTTTAAAGTTCGTATAATGTTTTTTTGGCAGTTTTAAGAACACAATCACATAGATTTAAGCTTTTCTCCTTCAAAGTTAAATTTGGTTTTGTGAAATATTGTAGATGCAATTTTGGGAAGAATATTTATGTTAATTTTTAAGAGTTTTCAATGAGTGACGAGTATGTAAAACTCAACTTAATAACACACAGAAACATGATTACTCTACCATAATGCAGATGAAGAGAGCATGACACCAACTAACTTGGCGAGTGTTACGGACAATAGATTGCCAAGTAATAAAAAGCATGATACCAACAATTCTATCACAAATCTCGGGTAGCCTAACTCGTAGGTAAGTTTAAGGTATTTGTCCATGTCATAGTCTCGACCAGAATGCAAATATTTGGTATGCCACACTCAAATTTATGAATTACTCAATTTTTTTCATAAATTCGACAACAAGAAGAGCCAATAGTTTAATATTAAATAAGCAACTTAAACCGCTTTATTATTATGCCTAATTTATCGTCACAAATCAGGCCAGAGATACACTCTTTACTACTATCACATGCAGCGGTTCTTCATACACACAAACGATAAGAGTTTCTTAGAGAGCCTTGAGGATATCATCGGCGCTGGAAACTGTGAACTCGCCGCCAGATTCAACGTTTGCAACAGTGACCTTGAGGTTATCAATCAACAGAGCAAATCTCCTTGACCTAACGCCAAGACCCTTGTCCTTGAGGTCGAGCTCGAGTCCAAGAAGCTTCGTGTATTCTCCTGAACCGTCTGCCACAAACTTCACATGCTTGTTCTCTGGGTACGTCTTCCCCCATGCCTTCATCACAAACGGATCATTCACTGCAACAAATCAATGCAAAATGGTATCGTTGTTACAATCAGACCAAACATCATATACTTTTGAATATGATGAGAATACACACACTATTTTATCAACACTCACCACTAAAGCAAATGATCTCGTCAACACCCTTTGACTTCAGCTCCTCTGCTTTCTCGATGAATCCAGGCACATGCTTCATGCTAATCCAGAGAAAAATAAAACACAAGTCAACAAGATTCATCAGCTTATATAGATCTCCACTGACATACACAACTCATATAGATCTGAAACCCCTAATCTCAGAGACAAGATCTGAAAATCGAATAAGTCTCCCAGATCTATTACAAGGAAAAGGTAGTGTGGGGAGGAGTTTACCTGCAGGTGGGGGTGAAAGCACCAGGGACACCGAAGAGGATGACCTTCTTACCGGCGGCGAGGGAGTGAACGGAGACAGTCTGGAGCTGATCGTTCTCGTCGAAGAAGGAGATAGATCCGTCAGGTACAACATCGCCAACAGCAATCGGAGCCATGGAGGAGGTCGGCGGAAAGGGAGTGCGGAAAGGTATAAAGAGTCTTGTCGGAAGTGATAATGAAACGCTGTCTGAAGAGTTGGACTTGAGAGGAAATTAGTTATATAGGAGTTTGGGTAATTAATCTGCCCATCCGTAATTAAATTTAACCATTGACTGTCACGTAAAATTCTATTGGCTCTCACTTTATGATTCTTGACCAGTACTCAAAATTAATACTGTTCCAAAAATACAACAATAAGTTCTTGGTAGTCAAACCTAGGTCTCTTGGACATTTCGGGTATCGGTTCGGATATGTCACGGATATTTTGAATATCGGATAATTCAAATAGAGAACTAAAAGATCCATTACCACCTTATCTATTTTCGGTTCGAATAGTACACTATAAACCAGAAAATAGCCGGAAAACCGGTTCTCATTTGGTTTCGGTTTGGTTATTTCGGATAGTTCCGGTAATTTGGGTTAAATATCAGATATTTTGGATAAAATATCAAATAATAAGAATGATTCGGATAAAATCTCAAATATTTCTGATTATTTTAGATATTTTGGATAAAAATATCCGGATACTTTCGAATGATTTCGGGTAGGTCGGATTTTTTATAAGAATTTAGTTTTCTTCAAATATTTTTGATACTTTTAATATATTTTTAAATTATAAACATATATTTAGTTATGTTATATATATATATATGTTATATATATATATATAATTAATATTTTTATATATTCGAGTATTTGTTCGATTTTGGTTCGGTTTCAGTTCGTTTGATTATTTCGGATATAGAAATATATGAACCATTAGGATATTTGAGAGTTTCGGTCCGATTCCAGTTTCAAATATTTCGGTTCGGTTTCGATTCAGATCTTTGGTTCCGGTTTTTTTGTCCAGGCCTAATCAAACCTTTACAAAATTTACCTTCTTCATTTTTGGGATAACCTGTGAAGAAAAACCGGACAACTGTGAAGTAGATTTATTGGTACTTTAAGGATACATCTGATGTTAATCTCGTTTATGGAGGCGAAAACCCACGATTGTTATATGCTATTTTGATTCTGACTATGCTGGAGTTGTGGACAGCAAAAAATATATGAAAGGTTATTTGTTCACCTTTGGTGGTTATGTGGTTAGCTGGAAGGCGACTCTGTAGTCGCAGTGACTTTGTCTACTACTTAGGTAAAGTATATAGTATTAACAAACGCTGCAAGTGAAGGAAAAATGGCTGAGACGATTGGTTAATGATATCAGGCTACTGTGTATTGCGACAGTTTGATGATATATGCTTAGCCAAAAGATCATATTTACCATAAGAGAACCAAGCATATTGACGTGAGGTATTCCTTCTTGCAAGATGAGAAGCGAACTAAAGTGAAGAAAGTGAGAACTGCATATAATCCTACTTACATTTTCACTAAGTTTGTTCCTCAAAGCAGGTTTAATAATTGCTTGGACTTGTTGAACATCTCGACATGTTAGTCTAGCACGAAGGGTCATATGGTCTGAAAGGATATTTTACCTGAAGAGGCATCTGGTCCGAAAGGAGATTCGTTGATGTGCTTTGAATCTTGATGTTGAATCTAGTTAATGGATTGCATGAAGTACTCTTCATCAAGTGTATTGCATAAGTTGTTGGAAGTTGCATATGATATTATTGGACTTAAAATCTACAAGTCTAATGTGCGGTTTGTATTCTTGTACCCCTAATATGAGTTATACATAGCCTCTAAATAATAAAATTTCTCCTTGCATTGCATGTGGGGGTATGCAACTTAGCGAACCACATTAATCACTGTGTTCTTTATTTCTCGCCTTTATACTTATATTTACGCATATGTTCCTTCACAGAGACCTAGCGAGCTATCTCGGCTTATCCCATTACTCCAATTCGGATTAGCGTATTGGTGACGGTGGGGAGACCTAGCGAGCAATCTCGCGCATCCCATCAATCCAATTCAGATTTGCGTAATGGCGAGAGTGTTCCATAATGTCAGCGAGAGATGAGATACCATAAGCGCATACAATTCCCATGAAATGCATACCTCCAAGAACAACGGTATATAAGTGGGAAGCTATGAAGACTCTGTAACAACAGACCCTCTATATAAGTGGGAAGCTATGATAGAGAGAACCATGAGCAAAGATAAGACATTTGTATTACCATTACACGAGAATTGATTAAAGTATTAGCTTTTTAACCAACAGAAAAGAAACAAAACATGACTCTTTAGAGAATGTCTCCAGACCAAACAGACCAAAACCCATAAAGCAAGACTTCTTTGTTCCAACTATATATATCCCAGAATTAAGAAACTTTTGCTCTTCTTCCCGAGAGATAATGATGAAACAGACGCCAGGCAATCGAAACTGTATTCCCTCACAATCACAAAGCTCTTGTAATCTACATGAAGTCAAAATCGTCCATGGCATCATAAGGACCAGCTACTAGATCGTCATCGGCCTTATCTACAATAAGCTGTTTCTTCTTGCCACCTGATGAAATAAATCAAAAAACCCATTTAATGATCACAAAAAGTTTATCCACACTAACTAATTCAAACCAAATATAAACTGCTATAGTGCTATCAAGAGTGAGTTTAGAAAGTGGTCGTCAGTGCACGTACCCGTCTTCTTTCTACCAGCAGCAGCTTCTTTCTCAGCCTTAAGCTTTTCATTTGCTATTGCTGTAACGGACGAAGCAACATCTTTAACATCTGCTGCCTTCATGTTGGTCACCGAAAGTCTCATGACTGCTTTGAGCAATGCGATATAGTGATAACTTTTCTGCAATACAAAGTATATGATTCTAAGATACCACTCTCCAAAGCCGAGAGAAGAGAGAAGAGATACAGAACGCAACCATACCTCATATGGTGTAAGCCTATGAGAAATCATTTCAGCATATTCCAAAAAATCAGATTCAGACTTGGGGATGAACATGTCAAGGCTTTTCTCTTCACCCTTCGTTCCAAAGAGTTCAGCAGTTGCCCTGTAGTCCGCTTCTTCAACAAGCCTGTCAAAGTAAAATAACATAATGTATAAGAAGAACACGTCACAGCCTTTGGTCATCTGTCTCTTAAATTAACATTACCTCTGCATGCGAAGTTTCTCAGAGAGAGGATCTAAAGGTTCTTCTTTTGGAGCCTCAGCTGCTTTGCCCTTTTTCTCAACAGCTTTCTTCGGAGGAGCAGGCTTTACCGGAGGCGGCTACACGAAAGTAAATTCAAGTTTCAGAAACTTTAAAGGAACAAGAACAAACCAGAGATGATAATGAAGAGTTTAAATACGGGAGCAGGTTGGTCGTCGTCATCATCATCCTCCCAGGAGTCCTTAATCTCATTCTCATCTACATCTTCATCATCCCAGTTGCTTTTAAGCACAACTTTTGCTGGAAGTGGTGCAATTTGTTCATCCTCTGAAATAAAATAAAAAGAACAACTCATTAAATTCCAACAAAACCAACTCAGAAACATATAAAAGACAGGACAGTTAAGTCTTACCCCAGTCATCCATATTTGGTTGTAGTAAAAAAGACAAAGCTGCTATCACAAATCCAACAGCAGAATCAGACAAATAGTAACAATCAAATCCATAACATTTAATGGTAATTTCTGTAACGCAATTAACAGGAGATTCTTTGAATTTTAGGAATACAAGTGGAGTAATGATGTAATCATGCAGAGGGAATTCGAGAAACCCAACCAGAGAACAATCAGTTAGAAAGAAGAAACGTTGAGATCTAGGAGCGTTGCGAAAGCAGAAACATACCTTTCAGCCAAAATCGAGAGAAAAGAAAGGAGGAGGAGGAAGATGAAGACGCGTTTTCGTTGGGATCAAATCTTCCGTTGCTGAAACGATGGGTCAAAAGGAAAGGCTGGTCTCCACGTGGTTTTGTTGGATTTGGAGGTTTCCTTTTTTTTCCCTTAGATTTACTACCTATTTTTAATTTCTTTGTTCGATATTCACCCTTCCTTTTCTATTAAGTTTTTTTCTTTAACTTATTGACAATTTCTATTAAATTATCTTTAACTCAACTCCAAAATTTTATCTAGTGTAATTTTGATATAAAACATCTCCGATTCAACATGATTATTTGAAAGAATTGACTAATTTAAAGTTTTTGTCACAAAAACAGCCTTCAATAAAAAAAAAAACCAAAATAACCCATTTTTTATTTTAAAAATTTTAATTTTAATTTTTAATTTTTTAAAATTTGAAACTCTTTCCTCAAAACCTTACGCCTTAACTATAAACCATAAGTCTAAATTAGTTAACCCTAGGGTATAAATACATTTTACTCTTAAATAAAATTTCTTTTAGTCATTTTTCTAATTGAAAGCTAGCTATTTTTGTGACAAAATTTTAAAAATGATTATCATAAAAAATTTCTCTTAAAAAATTACACTATTTACTGCAATACCATAATATCACATCAAATTTGGTGTTATATTATTCACCACATTAAACCATTCATTTATTTATTAATTAACTAAACGATAAAATATAAAATACATAAAATAATAATTGAAATATTTATAATAAAATATAAAATAAATGAATGGTGTATAATTATTTTATTGTAATATATATTTATTTAATATAATTATAAGTGTTTATATTTTAAATATTAAATAGTATAATAGTATAAAAATAGTTTTGGTATGAAATTTGGTGTTGTGATTGAGAAGAAAAAAAATAGTATTAAATAATGTTATGAATTGAAAATGTCATCTATTCTATTAAAACACCTGTGTGACCCATTGATAAAAGTTGGATCCAACAATTAATGACAACAATACATGCATCCATCATTTTCGAACATAACCACCCCTTTATATAATTTTCCAACGTAACCACTATTCCTTAATAGCTTTAGTTTATCCTTCCCACGCCTAACAAACTAAAGTAACCCCCACATCATAATCACAGCGACAATATAGGGAACCTCTATTTATATCTAATTTCCTTTTTTTACAATTTTTTTCCTACTAATCGGGACCATTATTTACTATCAATTAAATTAGCAACTAATATATTTTTCTGGACTTTACCACCATATTTTCGATAGCTAAATAATATGTAACCTTAATACCATAGTTAATAATCGATTGTATCTTAATAATATGGAGCATGTCTATTTTTTTTAATTATTTATCCAATAAAACAAGAACATTCCAGGAATCAAATCAATTATTCTAAAATCAATTTCGAAATTTGGTCATCTAACTCCTTAGTCCTGTAAAATATACCCTCATATTTTGCAACAATTTTTTTAACTAAAAACTTTTTCTTTCCCCCACAGTGGTTTCTATCGCCATCCTCTTATAAATATTGAAAAAACAGGAAAATAATTACAAAACCCATTAAAATTGGGCCATGAATTTTGATTTACATAACCCATTTATAATTTCTATACAAATTATTATGTGTAATATTATGTGTAATAATGATGTAATTATAATTATATAAAAAATTAAGTAATTCCAATTTATGAAAAAAAATTGCAGTTATTTAATCTATCTATTTAATTACTGTTTTACTAGATGATGGCCCGCACACTTGTGCGGACTAATATATATCCAAATAAATCAAATTTTAACATAATGTTTAATTTTAATTTGATTTGTTTAATTAATTTCAAATATTAAATTAAGTACAAGATATAATTTACTTTATTTACTACATCACAACATAGATAAAATGTTTTGATACTTACAGAATTTTTTATTTATTCTATCACCAAACCACACATATAAAAGTATTATCATGATAATAATATAATAAAAATTTATTAATACTGTAAACTAACATAAAAGATAATTCTATAAAACATATCCCCTCTTCATTAAAAATTTAGTCGCATTTTATATGAATTTCCTTTTATCGGAGTTTGTAGTGACACATATTAACAAAATCTACAATGATTAAAAACATATTTCTATTTAACTAAAATTTTATAAATTAAAAATAATAATTATATATGTCTAATAAAAGCTGTTTTGTAAAAAAAAAATAACGGCTAAAGATTGCATTGTTTAGACTCATATTTTTGACTGGTAAGATAACTCGATGATATAAATTAGAAACAAACGTCATTTAGAAACAATTAATACAAACATTATATTCAGGGATAATTATGATTAACGAATATTATCAAATTTTAGCAATAATTTTATAGTTTTCATCTTATGTTTATATGTTCTATTAAATTCATATCATACAAAAATATGATTATACAAACACACAAACACACAAACATATAAATTATATTAGGTAAGAAATTTAAAAACAAAAAATATACCCGCCCTCTCGAGGGCGGGTCAATATCTAGTTGTCCTTTTAAAATTTAAGGAAAAATATAATATAGTGTTATGGACTGGAAATGTCTTTGACCTTTTAAAATTTAAGAAAAAAAAAACACAAATATATAGCCTAACCGAAAATCAGATACAAACGGCCGAACCAGTCACAAGTGTCCCAAATGTTATCTTTTTCAGTTTACATTTTCTTCCTTGAAAATTTGATAAATGAACAAAAGAAAGGAAAGAAAAAGAAAGACGTGTCTAAGAGTTGACCAAGAAAAAATTAAGGCAAAGATAAACGAATGTGTTATCTTAAGATAAAGCATTGTCTGTTCTCAAAGTAATATGGTATCTCTCATACTTGTGAAAACTTTGATAGCAAAGTAAAATGTAAGGCTGCAGTGCTTACTGCTTAGAGATGTTCTAAAAGTATAATGTGTTGTGCTGTCTCCTGTCTGGAAACTGAGTTAAACTAAGATGGCTTATATATTAGAGGAGGTATAACTCGTGCGATGCCAAGAGTAACAGATCGGTCAAGTGTAATAATAATATTTGACCCAAGGAGCCTTTCGCATACACTAGTACAGACCATGTAAAGAGTATGGGCATACGAAGAAGATATATATGATCCCTCGTTAGTCGTTATCTCCACAAAGTACACATTGCTGCTTCAGTTCTCAAGCCCTCGTCTGACAACCATAGATAGGTTGTCTAGAATGCTAAGCACAAAATGAAACAACATGATGGAATCTTTTGAGCAAACAAGACCAATATTGACCATTGAACCTGTTCACGATGTATTCAAACCAGTTTCCATGTCTTGGTAGCAGATAAGGATGGTTTTCATCGGCATCGGCATGTTTTTATGAGGGAATGTATATCACATGCACCATTATTACTTGGAACTGGAACAGTAAGGATTCGGTCAAGGATCATTGACATGTCTGAATGAGCCATAATGCGCCAAGAAGTTCAAGATGGTGCAACTGAAACCATATCTGAACATTTAACACCCAATGATCTCGTACCAGATTCTTCTGTGATGTCTGTTAACCTTTCTAACTGTGGCCAACCATCAAGCAAAAAGATCAGCTCTCCATCATATGACCAAACCTGAGAAAACCGGCAGTTTTGTCCTTGGGCTTGATAAAACTTTTATAAAATCCAATAACCCATCCATCCCTCTTTGACATCCCAAAAGAGTTATACCGCAACAGGTAATGGCAAGTCCATGCTATCCAAGCCAAATATATTTATCACTTTTTCTCTCCAAGGCTAAACGCATTGGTAAGTGTTCTTCAATTTACACTTTTGAGATAAATCAGTCGCAACTTCGTAATATGGGAAACTCAAAGTAGCATAATTTTCCCAGTCAAGCAAATGCAGAGACGGGTTCAAAAATTAACTGTAGAGACCATAAAGCTTCCAAAAATATAAATGCAGATAGCCCGGTACATTCAAGTAGAGACCGTATGGTAATTT
Organism: Brassica rapa; assembly: GCF_000309985.2. Lineage (NCBI taxonomy): Eukaryota > Viridiplantae > Streptophyta > Magnoliopsida > Brassicales > Brassicaceae > Brassica > Brassica rapa. The sequence goes on from NC_024796.2 coordinate 9,057,376, forward strand.
GTTAACAGCTTCATAAAAACCATACAAAGATAGACTAATAAAGGAGAAACAAGTATATTCAGAAGATGTAGAGAACGGCCCTAGTGACCATAGGTTCAATCATTTGGGTTGTTTTTCACCTTTCATGTACCTTAGAAAATGAGATAAGAAGAGTTTTTAATTGTTTATGAGCTTATGAAACAAGATCATATCTGAAACACCATCTGACTTGCTGAAACTGTATGCAACCAAGAACAGTAGAAGCCAAAAACTTCATAATTCATATCCCTCACAGTTTCTCATTGGCAAACTGAAGTAAAACTACAATCTCTTCTTCAACTCAGCGTATAGAACCCATGCTAAAATGAGCAAAACCGACATAGTACTACAAGTGAAGCTTCCCTGTAATGGATAAAGTCTTAACACTTTCAATTGCTAAGATAAGAAAGCTAATGAGCATAACCAAATCTGAAACATCATCAAGTTAGTGAAAGCATTAAAAGCAAACACTTTCCCATTGCCAAACAAAAGTACACTACAATCTCTTTGAGGTTTACAAACATTACAAAGCGAAGCTTTTGAGAAACCCAGGATCGCGTTTAGCTCTCTCCTGAAACTTCTTAAACCACCGATCCAAAATATCCATCGGAACAACCAACTTGCTCCCGTCGACGCCGCAAAACGACTGCATGAAGTTGAAAAGATTCTCGCCGACCTTCATCGCCAGCCGCTCGATCTTCCTCTCCGCCGCCACGTCCAGCGACGGAAGCGCCGCCGCATCCTCCACCGAGATACCGATTTTGGCCGATAAAGGAGCGGAGTCCCCCGCCGTGAGCTGCATCTGAGCCGCGCTCCCCGCCTCCGGCCACTGGAGAGACAAAACCGCCGAGGGGCGAGATAGGGTTACGGCGCCGCAGAAGGCGAACGCGGAACCGGGAGACTGGACGTAGACGGCTAGGGCTTTGTCGGGTGGGAGGGTGAAGTTGTTGAGGAGGAAGATGCACATCTCTCCGATTTGATCGTATGCTTCGCCTGAAGAGAGACGGTTAGATTAGTGTGGGGGGGAAGAGGAGGAGGATGAGGGAACTTACCGACGAAGTGGTTCATGTCGAGAACCCAGTGGAAAGTGTCGATTTGGGTGAAGGTTGAGATGTCGATTGGGAAGCTTCGGTTGGGGAACACGACGCCGAACATTTGTTTTTTTGTTAGCTGTTTGTTGATTTTGAGTTTTGCGGTGATCGACTAAGGAAGGAAGAAGAGTGTCCAGATGATTCTGGAAACAGCGAGACTGCAATAGTTACGCAAGGACGGAGACTGTCTATCAACCAAATAAAGACTTTTGGGGGATTTGGCCTCAAAGCGTAAAAAAAATCTAAATTTGACCTCTCTAATAATATAATTTTCTTCTTTTTTAATTATTTACATATCCAATCGGAATAAACTAAAGCCTACAAGTCAGTTAGAGATAATTTTAAATATGTTTATGTTGTAATAGAAATCAGTCTTATTTTCTAGTATTTATTAATTAGAAACTAAACTAAACTTAAATATTACTAAAACTTTAGATTGTCAAAAACCAATTTAGAACAAATTTGAGTTAAAAGAAAAAGAAAAATTAAATTTTGATGATCTAAAGATAATTTATATAATAAGAATTGGAAACTCAAAATTCTGCAAATTATTTTTATGATATTCCATTCCTTAAATATAGTTTTTTATCAAACCGATAAATAAAATAATAAATATGAACTTTTTCTTCTAAATGTTCCTTTCATATTTTATTTTTAAGATTTTGTATTCTTACAGATTTTATATTATCTTTTGAACATAGTTCATAAATATTAATATTTTTTATATAATTATAAAATAAATTAAAGCTTTCGATACCAATCAAAAATTTAAAAATTTTAAAGTAACAACTACAATCTTTAAAGCCAAAATCTCTACAGTCAAAAGTTCTAAAGCTAAAGTCTAAAACGAAAGTCTTTACTAATCGAAACTTTAATCTTATTCATTTTAAAAGTAAATTAACATGTTAGGGGTCCATATAGATTAACTTAGGTTATATGTATATATATTCTTCTTCGTGTTTAGGCCATCTCCAAACCAAAGTTATCTTTTTCTCTATAATTCCTAATAAAATAGAGAAACTTTATTATATAGTAAATTTTACTCGAATGGTTTATTCTATAATAGATAGAGTATTTACTCTATTATAGAAAAAAAAAGTTGAATTTCACTTTTTCATTCTATATTCCCTCTATTTTAATAGAAATTATAGAGGAAAAGATAAATTTGGGTTGGAAATGGTCTTACACAATCTACAACAGAATTCTTTTTGTGAAGAGAGCACAATTCAAAAAGACATCTTACAACTCCAGATACAGCATACAACATCGGTCGCAAACCTACATTCACCAACAGACAAAAACATTTTCCAATTCTAAAACAAAGGCAAAACACAATTTCCGAATGTTATAGGATCGTTACCCAGAGGAGACGTAGCAAAACTGATCAACAAATACAAAATCATACTTAAAATAAAAGGTTTCATAGATTTTTACCTAGTGATTATTCACAAGTGCACACTTATATACTTTATATCAAATACATATCCCTTTCGTTAATACACATAAGAAAACACTAGAATTGACTTCTAAGTCCATCAATTGAAAGTGACCACATAGCGAAAACATATTAGAAATGGTTTGTAAAACGCTCACTGTACATAATAGAGTTATAAATCTCGCGAAAGCAAATTAAGAATCCAAATTCAAAAAGAGAAAAAAGGAAGATAGCTCAAAGCTTCAACGTTAGATCTGGAAGAGAACACTTCATGTCCACTGCTTGTTTGACCTCCAAGTAATCCATTTTCCGTTGACCTAAATCACCATTACCTCCTTCAGCCGCATCCGACGCCTGTTGCCTGAAGCTCCCCGGCCATAGCAGCTCGGCCTCGTCGTCCTCAACCAAAAAAGGAACGAAATTACTGAAGTACCCCTGGTTAAACCTGGCAATGTTTCTAATGATCGTTTCTTGTGTTGGCCTTGTAATGCCGAGGTCGTGGGGGGAGGCATGCGCTCTGATTCCCAAAGTCCTGAACGACGTCATGTTACCGTTGTTTCCGCTTCCATGCAGCGGGAGGCACGAGAGAGCAGCTGCTGTGGCAGCAGCGGCGTAGGAGCTACTAGATCCTCTGCCAGGGAAAACTCCAGCGAGGCCCATACGCATAGCGCGTTTGGCAAGCGTTCTCTCGCGTTTATGAGCGTTTTGGTGACCGCCAAGAGCCTGAGAGCTGTAAAACTTCCGTTGACAATAGTTGCAAGAGAAAACCCTCTTGGATACTGATGGTTGTTGTTGCTCCGGATTGCTAATTTCGCTGGTGCTTGAAATTGGCAGCGTCAAAGAAGATGATTCAAGATCCAAGTTGTTGTTGTTGTTATTGAAACAGAGGCTAAGATCGAGAGAGATGGGCTTGTAATCGTCTCCAACGGGAGACAAGTTCGAGGCAACTTGGCTACTGGTACTGTCTGAATGATCATGTTTCGATGAAGCTTCAATCTCGAGGTCTAAGATCGGTCTCATCATTTTGGCAGAACCTGACGGTTGTTTTATCTTTTTCTGCAATGATTTTATCTGGAAAGAATGTTAAGAATGTCTAGATGAGTGATAATTGAGAATTATATAGGAAGTAAGACCACCTCCATCCATTAGGACCTCTAATGAGTTCTAATGATTAAATTAAGAATAAATAAGATGATTTGGCAAGTTTAGAACCTTGGTTAGTGCAAATATTTTTTTACTCTTCCAATGGGAGAACCCCATAGGGGTTCTCTCTGCAACACGTTTCCTTTCCATCTTTTTTTGTCATCCTTGTGATTTAATCATCGCATGCATGCATTTCACAAACTAATTCATTTCCGATCATTCATTTTTGTACTCTTCTTCATGATGGTGATCATATTAGTGTGTTAAAAAGACGCGGTTCTGTTTTCTTTTATCATCAATGGGGAAGTGTTGAAGACAAGGAGTTGGGCAAACAGCAGCTTCTGTACAGACTTACAGAAACAAGCACCACAAAAACTAGCAGTGTCATACGGCCCTCAGCGTATTTAGGACAGGACAATAGACTGTCATGTCTACAAAACGCATTCTAAACTATCTACCATGAATCTATCAGCGTAAATGGAGAAAAATTCAATTGCCACCAGGTTCATGATCGTGTACTATTAATACTTTTAGAGCAGGAAGCAAATGTTGACACAAGTGTACATATCACACACATAGTTCCAACTTCAATGTCTAAATGCTGCTACAATAAAATTAAGACAACCATGCTTCTCCTAAACAGCAAAATATGCTCGAGTCTAGCAACTGGTAAATTATTATCACACTCCAAAACTATCTACCATGACTGTATCTACACAAATGAAGTACAAACGATAAGTTTGGATACTAACTTGATCATAAAGTGTGAATTAATCTATATAAGTACACCTTGAAAAGGGCAACACTTGGAAACAAAAAAAAAAAAGAAGAAACTCTCTCACCTACGTGAAAAGCCACCACTTCATTGGCTCTGTTTCATGAAAAGAGCCCTCTCTCTTTCCTTCTCAACCCTCTCCCTCTTCAACCGCTCTTCCCTCAGCTCCTTCAAGCTCTTCTTCCCACTCTTCTTCTTAGATTCACTCCTACGTCCACCATCCTCCTCCTCCTCCCCTTCACCACCAGCTCTATCTTCATACTCACGTTTGTTCTCAACGTACCAAGGAAGCTTCACTCCTTTACCAGCAACACCGTACCCCAACCTATACTTCTCCTCATCCGGATCCCCTGCCCTCGCTGCAGCATCTTTCGCAGAGGCTCTCGCGGTCGCAGCAGCTTCTTTCCTCACCTTCTTCCTCCTGTGATCTTCCTCCTCCCCAGGCTTACCATCATCCTTCTTCGGTGTTAGCTGGATGGGGTCGAAGATCTTGATCCTCCTCCTTCCATTCACGAAATCGAAAGGATGATTTTACCTACCCGAGAAAGAGATCGAAAGGAGATTCGAGAGAGAAGCGGAGTCTTCAAGAATGGAGGAGAAAGAAAACTGGTTTTGCACAAACGAAGGAGAGAGAAAGACATTAATGTGCATTCCAATTACAAGATGACACGTTAGGGTGTCTTACTGATTCTAAAAAGCCCACGTTTGGCAGCGGTTCTCTGTTTATTTAGCATTTTTCATTTATTTTTATTTTTGCTTTTGGTTAGAACCTGTATTAAACTACCCCGATGGAGGTGCTCTAATAACTTTAAGAACTTAGATGGATCACTTCTGGCCAAACAAAGTCGATAATGTCTTCAAAGTATTGTAATAAAATTAATAATAATCAAGAAAAACAAGTGGGAGGAAACATTGGTGTGACTATAAATGGTCCTAGTGAGTCAATGAGTAGACAACATCAGAAGTGCCAAATTTAGTACTGACACATCCATCGTGCAGTCAACTCCAAACCAATTATATTCTTCTATTTCTATTTCTTAATAAATCAAAATTTATAATTAATCGAATTCCATTTTTAGCAGTAACTCAAAAAAGCTAGTAGATTGAATTTTATCCAAATCGTTTTCTACTTCATTTGCTTGATAATAATCTAAATAAAAAAATTCAAATAATTGTGTAAAATGTTAAACAGAAATAGATCCAAATGATTTTCTATTTTATTTTTTTGATTCTGCGTCATTGACAGTCAAAATCGAAAAATAAAACACTGACATTTACACAACTAGACAAACAGAAAACAGACGCACAGACACTTAGCAACAAACAAAAAGACAAAAAGACATATATAGCGAAAATATCACCGACAGCAAAATCAAATTACATATGAAGCAAGATCCATCATTTAAATCATTATCTGTGTGTGTTTTTTTTTCTATAAGATCCGAATTCAGTTTTTTTTTTTCTAAAGATCCTATCCCAATATCAGCTGACATTTGTGGGACGGAATACCTAAACAATACCCAATGAAATTTCTTTAAACTTTAAATTACATTGTTAACTGTAATTCTAAATTGGATATGAAAAGATGTGTAAATAGAAGGATTTTTTTTACAAAAATTGAGGGATAAAGAAAAGTAATATTTTTTGGGTATTCAATGTTTCGTGCAAAACGAAAAGAAAGAACGAGTTGGAACTAAATAACAATATTTTACTGACCGAAACCTTTAATAAAAGTGTTACAAACCATACTAATAATTGTTGATTAATCATCAAAACTTCATCAACCTTAGATGCAACAGTTTTGAGACAAAAGTTAATCCAAGAACATTGAGGGATTCAGATTTTCAAAAGAAAACAAAAAATATTCATACCTCTTAAAATGATGAAGAGACAAAGGCTTGGGATTTGAAGGAAGAACTGAGAGTTATGATAAGCTTTGTCTGCATCTGTCTCGAGAGTTTTTTTAGGTTTTTGATATGAGAGAGAAGAAGAGATGAGAGATGAGAGATGAGAGATGAGAGATGGGAGAAAGATGAGTTAATTGCGTTTGTGAGTGTTTTGTTCGGTTTGGGAGCACAAAAGAGAGGAAAGAAGTGGGATTGATATAGTGTAAGATGATTTTTATTATGATGGGAAAAGCTAAGGTTGCTGTGAGTGGGAGTGGAGGGGACAATGGTGGGACGTAGGGGTGGGCGTTCGGGTATCCGTTCGGGTTCGGGTCGGGTATTTCGGATTTTTGGGTATTTCGGTATAGAGGTGTAGAACCCGTTCGGGTATTTCTGTACTTCGGGTCGGGTTCGGGTATTTTTAGTTCGGATTCGGTTATTTCGGATCGGGTTCGGATATTTAGATTTTGAAAAAAAAAACTAAAATTTTTATTTCTCAAGTTTCTTGTATTTAAAAATATAACTTTCAATTAACTAACTTTTTATTTTTAATAGATTGAATGGTTAATAAATTTAGATATAACATTTTAAAACTAAAAAAACATTAATTTAGTTATTTTTTTTTTAATTTTGGATGTAACTTTTTGTTAATTTTTGAAATAAAAAACTTGACATGCATTTTAAGTGAGTAACAAATCATTTTTTTCGTAATTGTATGTATATCATATGAACTTAAAGTATGTGTAGTATCAATATAAATATTTTATATAAAATGAGAGATGTAAACTAGAAATATAAGGTTAATTATATATATGTTCGGTTATCTTCGGATATCCATTCGGGTTCGGGTATTATCCATTCGGGTTCGGGTATCCAATCTCTCCTTATTCAATACCCGTTCGGGTATTTTGCTACTTCGGTTCGGATTTCGGTTCGGGTTTTTCGGATCGGGTTCGGGTGCCACTTCGGATATCGGGTAAAGTGCCCATCCCTAGTGGGACGTCTCACACTTAAGTCAGACTAGAGTTAAAAAAAAAAAAAAATTGGGATAATTTTCTTTAATTTTTTTATTTTTCTTATGATTTTTATAATAATTCATTGTGTATGTATGTGTTGGTTCAATTGGTTTCATACTCGGGGTCCATAACTCTTTAACTTATTTAACTAAAACTCTGTTAAAGGTGAAAGTTGGCAGTCAAGTGCGGCCAATCTCAGGCCAATTAGATTAGTGTTGCTTTAGTATCATGGGATCTGAGTTCAACTCCAAGATGTTACACTTTAAAGAAAAATGTTTTACCATCTACTGATTCATCACATTTTTAAAATATTTACTTGTTATTACTTTCAACCCAAAAATATGGATAAAATCAATTTACAACCGAGAGAAACAAAATCGGTACAACATACAATCTTAAAAGATTAAATCTGATAGACTACATTGACGAGTTGTTATTAGCAACATCGGATTACACATGTTCATCACTTCTCGATTGATGTTAATCCATGAAAGGAGCTATATATAGGCTTCCCACTTTCCTCCACAACTAAATCCACCACATGCTTTGAAGCTCGAAATCACTATCGAGTGGACATGGAAACTCCATATCTAAGAACGAAGTCGCAACCACCCCTGACCAAGTTGAAGACGAGCTGAGATTGGAACCGCATTGGCAAGAAGTAATTTGAAATTGCCATCTCAAAAATCACCACTCTAAAATTTGACCTCTGCCGCTTCCAAGCCTCCCTGACCTCGACTCTACACCGGAGTCAGTCACCATCAAGCCGAGTGTTCACCGGGGCCCCGAATAGGAGCTCGAGATATCAATGACGTCGCTAGGGGTTGACATCTCACAGAGGGGAAAACAAAAGAAAATAGGAGGCAAAGAGAAAAACAAAGAAAGGGAGAGGAAGTGCGACCTGCTTCGGCTTGTCGAGCACCGCGCCAGAGGAGAACGGTCACCTTAAGGACTACTTTTCTTTGAGAGGAAATAAGAGAGGAATTGTTGTCTGAGTTAATACTCTTTTGATTCATCATATTTAGTATCTATCGAAGTAAAAAAGATTTCAAATTAGAAGTCATAATTTTTCTCAGTATAAAAACATAAGTTGATGGTGATGCATTTACAAGATCTGATAAATTATGTAAGACAATTGAATGAGGATATCAAAATTAAAGGAAACTCAAGAGATTTATTGAGTAAAGAAAATGTGAAAACAAATAATTTCATACATGTTAGACCATCGTTAAATGTATTCCTTTATTTTTATACTAAAATAAAATGTGATTTTCCAATTATGCTTTTAAAATAATAAATATATTTTCTCTATATATAAAAGAAAAAATAACAATCTTTATTTTAGAGGGTGAAACAGAAGTGGATTAGAAAAATGTCATTTATGCATTTGAATTCAAATGTAATATCTAGGATTTTGAATGGAAAGAGAAGAAAACAATAGCGATACACACTATAACGACCGCATGAAAATTTCCATTTAACTTATTTTACCTACAAATGTGTTTCTATATTAAATATATTAAAATATATAGTTTTGATCTGCATGTATATTGCCAATATGATTATGAGTGGATATTCTAGTATTTGTTCGGATTTGGTTCAAATCTATTCGAATTTCTGAAAAATACACATTGTTAACTAAATACAATATAATATAAGAATAAGTAGTTTAAATATTGAACAATAAATTATTTGTATATATGTAAGTAAGAAACAATCCAAACTCAGAAAATAAAATTGGTCAACTATATTATCCAAACACATTAAATTATAACCATATATTTTATTTTCTAAAATATAAATCAAAGAAAAAGAAAGAAGACGTATAAACGACTTTTAAATAAAGTATTCTTTTATATATGTTTAAATTAATTTTCTATTAAATTCTAAATACATTTTATAATTATTGTATCTATACATTGGTTTTAAAATAAATAATATTAATTCTGAAAAACATATTATTAGAAAGTTTTATATTAAATCTTTATTGTATTTTGGATCGCTTTATATCCACTTTCACCATTCAAAAATAATTTTCAGACCGTTAAAACCGTTTGATCCACTCTTGTTACGTTAGATCCGTTTGATCCGCTAGATACACAACACTTTGTTCGCTTTTTCCATTCGAAGACTAAAATTGGCATATTAGTCTTATACAAGCAAAAGATTGAAGATGGATTTGAATGCCTAAAATAGGGTTATTCAGAACCCGAGATATGTAAACGAGCTGAATAGAATTGACAAGTTTAACTTAATATTTTCATACCAAAATAACAAATATTCTTACTACATAAATTTTTAGAGAAGTTCAGTCGTATTTCAAACAAGCAAGATTTATGTGTGTTTGTGCCATTCTCTTCGGTCTCGATCATCTTTATATATTCATCCTTAGGTCGACCATTTTTCCATTTTTTTTGTAGATTTGTAATTTTGTATCTATCTTCTTTCCATTTTCAATGATATTTCCTCATATCCAAGCTTCGATCCTATCTTCTTTGAAAGTTATCTTTTCTCATTTTCTTTTTATTATTTTCCAAGTATGTAAACCATCATTGATTTGGGATTTTTACGGTTTAAATAATTGCGGATCGTTTTTGTGTTTTAGGTCATTTCAGACAGTTTTACGATTTAGGTTTTTTACGATTTTCCCCAAAATATTCTGTATCACTCCAAGTCGTGTTATTTGTGCCATTAGTTATTCGAATTGATGAAAATATTTTTTGTCGAAAAACATATTTGGTATTTACGTTTAACTATTTTTGACTCAATGTTTAGCTAATTTCACGGAAAAAGGATTTCTATTTTTTTTTCGTAAAATTTCTCAACGGTAGTTTCATTTTTTTTTGAATGAACGTAAAATTTATTCAGTCAAAACTGTATTACATCTGGTGCTACTGTTTTATTTTGTACAAAGAATAAAAAAATATGAGCATCTATCACAAAACCTTTTTCTCACTCTCCTCGCGACCCAAACCAAGCCATGAGGCCCTCTGCAAGATGTTTGTGCCCTTTTCCTTTCACCGAAAGGAGCTTCAGCCTGATTGCCTTATATATGAACGTGATCAAACAAGCCACATCATGTGGTTGTTCACCATGACTACGCGAGTTTCTCTCCCTCCATATTGTATGCACAGTTGCTTGCAAGCTGTATTTGATGAGAAACGTCTCTGTTGGATTGAACCCGGGATTTGCTATCATCTCAATAAGATCATTCCAGTCTGCAGTGTATCTGTCTTTCATAATACCCCCCCCCCCCCCCCCCCCACAAGCTTCTTCCAAACCTTTTCTGATTAGCGACATCCAAAAAAGAGATGGGAGCATGATTCTTGAGCAACATTGCATACAACACAGGTGGTGTTGAGCCCAGCACACCACTGTTGCACTAGATCAAGCGTTTGAAGCCTTCCACGTATGGCGATCCAAAGCAAGAAGGAGTATTTTGGAGTTGATTGAGAGAACCAGACTCCTTTACTTGATTGAGAGAACCAGAACCAGCCCAGCACAACAGTAGTTTCATTACGCTGAAACAAAGATATTATTGGGAAATATTAGAACTCTTCTTAATCGACTGAGTACATTTTCAAGTTGAAAGTACTGAGAAACGGTTCTAAATAAAATTGTGTTTGTTTTATGTCAATTTCGTCCTGGTAATATTAACAAGTGACATATCTACAAAGGGTGAAAGTCGACTTCCTGGTCAGTTGTTGGAATTACTCAATCATATTTCTAAGTTAAACTATTATTGACGAGATGATTACATAAACTTACGAAATATATTAAAGCCACCCAATGGCAAAAATCTCAATGAGCAAGTTTAAAACACAAACTAAATAGAAGCATAAAAACAAAAGAGGGGTGAACGGTCTGTTTATTGCCCATCTTCTCCAGGATTGAGCTCATTAGTCTTCACAATCCAGACCTTTTCAGTTTGGCCTTCCCCAGCTTCATCCTGAATCTTCTCCGATTCATACAGATATGGTCCCCTTCTCAACAGTCTCCGGTTTACTAGTCAATCCAGTTAAGATTCGCAGCATCTAACAACGAAGCTGAATACAAAACTGAATATGAAGCTCTCATTACCAGACTCTTAATGGAAAAGACAACTAGAGAAAAACATATCCAAGCCTATTGTGTAGTATAGCAAAGACTACTATGCAAAGAACAAAAGAATAGACACTTATATGAAAGTCGTCCAAGATCTTAAAGAATTCAGATTTTTCAAATTAACAAAGGTTACCCAGGGAAAGAACACACGTGCAGATGTAATCATTGCGTTGGGCGAGTAATCCTAAAGATCAAGTAAAGAGGAAAGTCCCGGTTCAAAAGATAAAGATACCGAGCATCCATTGGCTTCTGAAGTTGTTGTCCCCATCACGGCTATCTGATTCTGATGTAACCAATATGGACATTCACTCCCCTGACCTTGGTGCCAAAGTCCTTATCCCTGATTAGAGGCTTCCTATTCTACAGTACTTGGCCAACGGAAAGTTACCAGATGATAGATGGGAAGCACACATGCTCAAATACCAAAGCACCCATTACATCCCAATGGGTGGAAACCTTTACGGATGGATGGCTAACAAGTTCATGTTACCATGTGTCCACAACAAAGAAACTAGAATAGTCATGGCTTAGACACATGAAGGAGAAGAAGGGAACCATTCCGGTGAACGAGCAGTTGCTCTAAAAATCAAAGGCCATGGACATTTTTGGCCAACAACGGTAGCAGATTGCAAAGAGTGTGCAGCAAAGTGAAAGAGATGCTAGAGATGTTCCAAACATTCACTATCCTATCAAGTTGCTAAGACTGATCACCACTCTGTATCCTGTCATGCATTGGGCAATGGATATTGTTCACCATCTGCTGAGTTCATGGAAGCGACGCTTCTTACTTATGATTACAGACTACATAAAATGGTGGAGGAAAATACATTTATTCAAATCACTGATCCCAAAGTACATAACTTTTTCTGAAAATACATCATATTCTGACACAGACTCCGCTACGATATTGTCACCAACAACGATTCTCAGTTCACCTCTAATAATTTTTGCGGTTTCTGCGAGAGATGGCAGATCCGCCTAAGTACATTCATACCAAAATATATTTAAAGGAACGAAAAGGCAAAAGCCACCAAGAAAATCATCATATACATAATCAAGAAACATATTAATCTTAAGAAAGGTTACTGGGTAGACGAGATCATAGAATCTATGAACCTCAAACGTTACTTCAAGAAAAAAAACTACATAAGGTTTAATCTTTTTCAGGGGTACGTAGGCAGCTTTAACAAGTTCAATTATGCAAAAAAGTAATATGTAAGCTGTTTCATTGGCTAAAAACTCGTGTTGAAAGATATTTTTCATGTCATGGTAAATTCGCCGAGATGAATCACTCATCTCAATTTCACAGTCTTACTAATCGTGAAAGCCGAGTTAAAAAACAATCTTGACAATGACACAGTAAGCTTGTCGAGTTGAGTGACATCCTTTTCCATGCTTAACCCGTTTATAAAGTTATGCCGGGTTGAATGACTTATACATTTGATATAGTAAACTCAGTCAGATAGTGAACATAAAGCATGTTCTACTAAACAAAAAGTTTGGTGTCATGTGAAGCTAAGACAAATACCAAAAAATATTTTGGATAAACTATGTTCACAACATGTCGACTATGTCCTAATCAAACACTTAGTTGACATATTCGTTTATGATTCATCTAAGCGATAAATGCTCCAATATATTTTCAAAATAACTTCTGTCTGACGAGATGGAAATTTATAAAGACGCAGCGGCATCACAGCAACTTCGCCGAATTGAATGATACACACGTGTCACGTTCGTTCGAGGCCGAGTTAAAATATATTGCAGCATCACAGTATAATTCGCTGAGTTGAATGACAAAATATGTTAGAATTAACTCATCGTCATACCGAATTGAATGACTTAAATCAGAGAATCCACGGAAAATAATGATAAATTTCTTGCTTCTGCATATCTTAGAAAACACTTTTATTTTATTTTTATCTCAGTAGACACTTTCCAAAACAAGTAATCAAAATTCGTAAAAGTTGATGGTCTTGTTTTTTACGTTAACGTTTACGTTCTACAAAATAAATTTTCTAAAATATGTAAACGCTAACAAATATTATACAAAAAGTAAAATTTTCTTTCAAATTGCGAAATGCGAAGTATAAGTTTTGTATCCTTCTTAATAAAAAAAAAGTTGTGTATCCTATTCCGGACATTGATGTGAGAGGTGAGATTACTGACTGGGAGCTGTCCGCAAGTATAAGATAAGAGTCCACAAAAAAGAAGAAAAAGATAATCGTCCAGAGTTGAAGTGAATATCATCACTACACAGAAAGCATATCCATGTAGGACCACGACAACTAGTTCCATTGTTTTTTTCGCAGTCTCCACTAGCTACGTATGTTCTTGTCCGATACATATATTATTATATTCTCTTTACACAAATAATTCGTCAACTTTATTAATTGTTCATAAGGCGTACGTAGTTTCATGTGAAATTTCTAAATAGAGAATCGGAAGGTTTTGGATAGTAGATGTAGGGTTTAGATTCCTTCTTTAACAAGTCAACTATTCTTTCTAAGATGTTTGAAGTGATTTTGAATCTTTTTTTTTTGAGGCAGAAGTTGGCAGGTTATTTCCTGCCGCTGCATTTACGTGCATCATGATTTGATATGTTCAGATGATACCTTTTCCAAATTACGCGAGATCGTTAGTCTAACTAGAAAGGAAGAAATCTTCAGTTAATATTATAAGACGTGGTGGCTTTATAAAGATTGTAAGATTGAGCTCCGAACTTCTTCGAATCTTCGTATTCAAAAAAAAAAAAATTCAAGTCAATTCGTATTTACTATGGTTAACAAAAATAATTGAGACACAGACACACAGTTCACTGTATCAAAGCCTAGAAACACATCTGCAACCGTTAAAAAAACTGAAAATATATGTATTTTCCAAATTATGATAACTGATATTTTGATTTTTTTTTTAAAGATTTTTGATATTAAATGCATATAAGTTCAAATGGTCCAATAAAAACAAAAAATTTCAGGAGCATTTGAACCATTTTATCTTTAACCAGAAGAGTTTTGGTATGTGCATACCGGAGATGCATATTTTATATTACTGTAATACTATTGATTTTAAGAAATGGTATTTTGGTTTTTAATATTAATAAACGGATATAATATTTGTTCGAATAATAGTGGAAGAAAAATAATAACCGAGAACAAAATATGTATAAAATTACTTGTTAATCACAAAACAGAAAATAATTTATATGAATGTATTTAGATATCCAATCGAAGAATTACAAGGATGGTGATAGCATCCCAACAAAAGATTCTTTATGTTATTGTGTCTTTTTTTTGTTCCTTTCCTCCTTACAAAAGGAAAAAGGAAAGAAAAAAAGTGAAGTAGCTCCTCAGTGCATGGGGAGGACAACTGCAAATTTTGCTTTTTAAAAAAAAATTCTGTAATTATTTTTATGTTAAGAATATTGAAGTCCCAGAACACTTCTGATTATTGGAAACTACTTGACCTTTGCTGTGCCTTGGTAGCCTCTCCTCGCCCATTGGACCTTAGCTTCTTTCAGTTGTTTTTGTTTGTTCTTTTCTCTCTTTAATTATTTTTTCTGACCACCAAACTGCTTTTTCATTTCATGTCTAATCAAATAATTCGAATCTCTTTCCCCATTGTGTGAATAATTGACATCCGCCGTTCCCTTCTACGTCCAAACACAACTCCGACCTAACTAATTGTTTTCTTCTACAGCAGATACGAAAATGGTCAGCATGTTATTTCTTTTTTTTTTTTTTTTTTTTTTTTTTGATAAAAGATTTTCTAATGTTATTTCTTTTTGCATCCACAATCAATTACATAACCCTTTCTTAAAAAACTATCCGCTATTTATAGTTCTACCAGTTAATCCTTTGTCATCCAGATATTATGTTTTGATTTATACGGATTTATATAATTCAGATAATGAAAAGTGTTAAAGCGGATATTATACAGTGTACACGAACATTTGGACGGATTTTAAGTATGGACGATATTCAAAACCTAAGTTATTAATATTATTATAAATTTTATTAGTATTATTAATTATATTAATTATTGTTTATTTTATGTATTTATATGATTATAGCTAGTAGTTTGATTGTTTGCAAAGTAATTTAAACTTATAAATTCATCATCTTAATATATATTTTATATCATTTGAAACTATTTATATATATTAAACTATATTTTATACATAAAAGATATTTCTGAAATATATTTTTTCTCAATTTTCTAAAACTAATGTGTATATATATTATATATATATTTTAAATAAAATTATATCTGTCTAAATCTTTTTTAAACATTCACATATATTGTTAAGTATCAAAAATTCATCGCCACGTAAGAACGTATTTAGAATACATAAAACCCCAAAAAATCTATAAATTTACGTTCTATGTATGATTTTTAATCGATTAATTATGCTATCAACAACGGCAATACCGATAACCAGTTTTTTAAACCCGATCACGACACTGAACCGAACGACTTACCAGGTGGCTGGATCACTGAATCGACCGCGGGTGAACAGCGAGTTAATAAATAAAATAATTGTATTATATAATATTATATTTGCTATGAAAATAAAAATATGAAAACTAAAATTTAATATTTTCTAAATGTTTCTTAAAACATAAAATAATAGTTTGGATAAGTATATATTTTATAAAGGATACAAAAGTTATTGTAACATCATATATTCTGTAAATTGAGTTTTTAGAAAATCAATAATAATGAACGAAATGTTGTAATATATTAATTGGAAAATTTATGTAATATCATCAAATCTTTATGTACATATTGAAATATTTGGAAGTTATACTGTATGGGAAAAATATTTATGTCACCTAGTGTATTATTTATTATTTTACTAAATTTTTCGTAATATCTTGTTTATTAATGTTTTTCGTTATTGCAAATTTATTTACCAACAAATATTTTTAAAAACATTTCTTAAGTAGAATAACTAAAATATACTCTTACATATTTATAAAATTCATTTTATTAAAATATTTTAATATTTTTATTATATGTAATCAAATATTATATATATATATATCGAGTCACAATTAAAACTAATGCAAGAAATGTTAAATCAACGGATCAATTTTTTAAAAAATAAATCATGCATAAATATGTAAACATTATTTATGTACAAACTTTAGAAATGCATAAATTATGCATACAGTTGAATAAAATTTGGCAATCAAAAAATAATTCCACTGTGTGAATCAAAATCTTGTGTAAAAATAACTATTCAAGCTGTGAAAATTTTGTTTTTTGTATTTTTCATCAAAAAATTTTTTTTCTGTTTGTCAACATATGTATTTTGGTTTTTCTGTATGAGTTTAGTACTTAATATAAAATATACATACATATTAATAGGTTTTGTAAACATATGATTTTTTTTTATGTGTATGCTTAACTTTTGTGCAGATGAACAAAATATGTAGCCACATGCTTGTTCACTTTTAGTAAAACGTTCACTATTTTATTTGAGCATATTTGATACTTTTTTCTTTAGTTTATTATTTGTCTCGTTTCTCTCCGATTCTTTTTTCCTCAAAGTGTTTTCATCTTCCACTTACTTTTAAAGAGTTTTAATATTACATGCCTAGTAATAATATTCTTATACATGAAAGGTGTGTTTTTTTGTGAAAATCTCTTTTGGAAAAGATGATAAGACGTGAAACGGAACTTTCGAAGATTTGTTTTTAGATGTGAAGATTTTTTCTTACATTCTTAAGTTTCAGGCTGTAGTGTACTACTCAAAAGATGTCCCAACTATGATAGAATAATGATAATAAGGTATTTTTGGCTTTAAATACCAACAAAATATAAGTAAAGTATATTTTTTTTGCTAAATCATATAAGTAAAGTATTGCTGCATGCTCTATGCAATTTCACATAGCACTCTTTTTATTGCATGTGATTCTTGGTAACTGTCTTAATTTTCAGAGCCATATACGACATCCTCTAGAAGTAGCAAAATAATAGTACAATGCACAGGCAGTTTTATTTTTAAAATTTAAATTGTTTAACATATCGTGAATGAACAGATATACACAGACAACAAGGATTCAAACATTTATTAGATGATGTTGATAAAACAAGATTTTTGTCTAAATATTAAAATATATTAACAAAAATGCATAAAAGAGTTAAGAAGGCCAACTTCCAACAAAAGATTTGGACGATCGCTCTTGGAATCAATTCTAAAAGTCACTCTTGGTTTTCCCTTGTTTAAGGAGTCGATTTGTAACACACATTTTTTTCCTAAAAAGAAAAGAATGGTAAGATTAACCCTTAGGGATTTAACTGAAAGAAAACAAATAGTTGAAGACAAAGGATGATGGGTTGGGACTAAGGAGTTTAAACAGAGAAATATTTGTAGCCTTAAACACCTAGCGAGTAGGTGATCAGAAGGCTAAGCACGTGGATGATGGCTATCTCTCTCACTCTCTACCTAGGATTATTACACGACAAAGGAATAAAGTTTATCTTAATTTAGGCCTAGTCTTAAATATTAGTGATTTTAATAATTTGCCATGTGGACATTGTCATTTTTGTCTGACCAAACTAATGCACTTGGGAGCAATGAACTATTACAGTGGAGCAAATTTAAAACCGCAACATCAGTTTCCATATAATGATATAATCCCACAACTCGCATAAAATAGTACTTGTATTTAGTTATACTTATAAGTATTGACATAGAAAGTTTATTTATGTATATTAACTGAAACTAAAAACCAGATGAAAAAGAATACCAACAAAATTTGGTTTACAACAAATTTGTTAAAAAATTCAGAAATAATACTATCATCTTCTCAGTATTTGAATTAGATGGCTTTTTACTCAAATCAGCATTTACTCTACTCATCTGATTTGTGATTTGTAAATGTCACATACTATATTAGACTACCACATCAATCTCTTTTACATATATAAAAAAACTCATGACTTGGGGATCATTATAGAGCACAACCGGATGAGATCCTAGCATGTTGATCAAATCGCCGAGTATAAATCTTAATCTGGTACCTTATTGTTAGTTCGTTAAGTAGTGTTCTGAAACCAGTCTTAAACTCATCAAAAGTAACATTCCAGTCCTTTTTTTTTTTGAACACAAAGTAACATTCAAGTCTTTTTTTTATCAACAGTAACATTCATGTCTAAAACAAGTAATCTACCACGTTTTACCTCGTCAACAATAAACACCCACCCTTTATTGTCATCTATTCTCCATTCACCACATATTATGTATATGAAAATTATATTAACGTAGAAGAACCGTGAAAAAAAACAGTAGAAAAAAGAAGGGCAATTCTTCCAAATAGACTTTTTTTAAGTTTTATAAGAAATAATAATTATTATTAAATAAATAAATATTTGTAAAAATTGTTTTAATATATGTCATAATCTTAAATTTTCTTATTGACACATTTTTATAATCCTAAACAAAAGACAATTGTAAAATATAATTTCTTCCTATAGTTCGTATTCATTTATGAATTTCTTGAATTCATTGTTTCCTTGATAATTCATGTTAACCAATTAATTAATAATTTGGGTTAATTTTTTTTTTAAACGTTATCTTGTATTTTTCTTGATTGGAAAAGCGTTTAATTAAATCATAATGACACAGCGGCTTTGATTCTTAATATATCAAAATCATAAGAATCAGTTTTTATTTTCAAATCACTAACAAACATGTATTAACGTGATAAAGTGACGTTATAACAAAGCTACATTATTACTAATGAGGTCAAGGCGTTCTTTAGAGCATCTCCAACCCATTGTTATTTTCACCTCTATAATAGTATTTAGAGGTGAAATTGCTCTAACCCACCTCTATTTCTTTCTCTATAATAGAAATTTCTATTTTTTCCTTTATTTATAGAGGAAGAAATAGCATTTCTCTATTTTTTACTCTATATTTTAGAGATTGCTATTTTAGAGGAATACATTAGAGCATATCTCACCTCTATTATAGAGTTTCCTTATTTTAGAGGTGAAAATAGCAAAATACATTGAAGATGGTATTAGGACATTATAATTAATGGTCTCTATGTACAAAAGCATAAGTATAATAGTGACACCTTAACTGTATGACAATTATGATATAAGATATAGCAGTATTAATAGTAAATAAAGTTTAGAGAAGTTTTAAGAAAGAAAAACTTATTTCTTGTATTTACTATTGTGTTTGGTTAAATAAGTATGTGAGAGTTTAGCACTATATAAATGTTAATATTTGTCGTTTTTTTGTTTATGATTTTTAACAAAAAAAACTACTATTAAAAAGGAATAATGGTTATTATAAGGAAAATTTTATTTTTGAAAATCTGTTTTAAGATTTTTAAAAGCAAATCTACTATCAAATACTCTTTTACAAAAATTTTAATGTTTATAATTTTCGAAAAGGAAAATTACCATCACTTAAACAGTTAAACTTATACAATTATCCTTTTTTAATTTTAGAAAAATAAAAATTTCATATTACTATCAAATAATTTTTAAAATTAATTACTATTTTACAATTTGTTTTTATTTATGTCATTACTATTATTTTAAGTAAATAATTTTTAATATAATTTTCTTCACGAAATTATTTAAAAAAGGAAAATAAGTATCAAATAAGTTTTATAATTCTCTTTTCTTAAGGATTTGTAAAAAAGAAAACTAATAACTTACATCAATTATGTTAAATAATTATAATTATATATTTATAAATAATTCTAACACATGTCACAATCTTAATTTTTATTGACATGGGTTAGATCATGTTAATTAGTAATGTTGAGGTACTAAACTCTATATAATAAAATACTCCGTATTATGTATTAGCTAAATTCCCAAGAAATCAAACTCGGACTTTTACAATTCCCTAATTCTCCTTTATCCTATCACAAAAGCTCTCCGGTGATTTTAATGAGCTTCTTCTCCTGCTCTCCGCTTTGTTTCCTCCTCTCATTCTCTCTGTAATCATCAATCGTCTTTTTTATTATTTCTCAGCAGGTTTCTATTTCGCTTTCTCTTCCTCGTAATATCAGTCATCTTTCTCTTCAACGCGAAGAAAAAAATCAGAGGAATTTATGAAAATGACGCTGAATATATTTAGTTACGATTGTTTTCTAGCTTTCCTCAGATTTTGGAAAAATAATAACTACAAATAGAATACACGTTTCAATCGAGGTGGAGCACTGACATTTTGTTGGAATAGAAATTATAATATGTTTAGAACATAGCATAAATGCTAGAACAAACTAAAATACTTGTTTTATCTAGGGTAGATAGTAGAGTAAAAGTTAGGCTAAGAGTTTTGAGATTGTGGCTAATATTTGAATATTTTGGTTACACTTTGAGAATCAAAACAAATATGTTTCGAAGGAAAATAGGACATTTAACAAAATGTATCTTAAATAAGAAAATCACTATGACAACGTTTGGCGACAGTTCAACCAATTCTAGATAAAAATAAGTCTTGGTGTTATGAGTTATGACTGCAATAGTTCCATTATTTTAGGATACTATTTTTTTCATTAGGAAATACTGTTATAATTTACAAAGCAAAAGTACCCGTTTTGAAACTTTCATATTGTCGATTCATAAAAAAAATAGGTAAATGAAATTTGAGGTCCTACGAATCTTCTATATCGCTATCGACCATTGCAAAATTTAGATTGTTCTTGAGAAAAGAAAGATGAAATGTAAGAGTAATTGTAGAAATATTCTTTGTTATACAAAATTTTTTTAGTAACTGTTATAAAAAGAGTCATGTACTGTCGTCTATTTTTTTTTTCATTTTTGAAAAACTATTCAGTTATAAAGATAACTGTAATGACGACACAATTTGCATAAAATATGATCTGGCTATGACGTTGATCGGAAGTCTAAATGGTGCGTCAAAAAGAGTTAGATGGTAACCATTCATATTTGTACAACAACCGTTATAATATGTGATTTTTTCGTGATTATGCTCAGATATAAATATTTACAAAATAGATACATTAAAAAAATTTGTTAATATTTTATTTTTATTTCAAAATTATATACATTGTAATTTTAAGCATGATTTATTTTAAATAATATATGTTATTTTCTTTAGACATATGATTTTGATATATAATATCTCATTTTTTGGTTAACATACATTTTTCCGATTCAAAAATAATATTTTTGTTCTATAGATTAAAATTTGACTAATTTTGTTATTTTCATTTAGTTTGATTCTGGTCTTAAATTTTTAAATATATTTAGTAACAATATATAAAATTTAATATATGTTATTTTGAGTACCAGATAGTAAAATAAACTAAAGTGTTGATTGATTTGAAGTTACATAAATGAAAATAACATCAATAATATTTTGAGATCTCATACACACATATATATATATATATAAGTTATACATATGAACTTAATTGTAAAAGTTGGTTAATGTCTTCATAATATTATTTGAGAATTTATTATTTATTTATTGGTATGTTAAGTCGTTATATATTTATATATTATTATAAATAATAATATATTATAATTTTAGTTAATTTTTTTGGTTTTGAGTAAAAAATGGGATTGGTCTAGTTACTCTTTTGGGATATCTTGTGTTATATATATTCCTTCAAATTAAAGAACAACTATTTTTCATTTTTTTTACAACTATTATTCATTTAATAAGTCAAATTAAATTAATTGCAGTCATTATATTAGTTTAGTTCTTAATTTTATATGTGTAAGTATATTTTCATTTTAAAATAATTTGGTATATGTTAATTTGAAAAAATAAAACTACAAAAAATAAAGTGATAATCGAGACAAATTTACATAAAAAAACATAACCAATTTTTTTAAAAAGGGAATATCATTTTTACAATTATTAATTTTTTCTGCCATAATTATAAAACTATATTAAATTTGAAGCAAAACTTATTTTGTATTATATTCTTGTTAAAATATTTGCTCATCTTTGAGAAAAACTCCTTAATATGTGAAAGTGTAAATTGATATAATATATTGAGTTGTAAGTATAAAGTTATATTATATAAATCATTTGCTATTTAAATGATGAGGCCACATTATGTTAATGTGCTTTAGGCCAAAAATTAATAGTAAAAAAAATTAATAGTATACATATTATTACTAAACCTTAATCATATATACATGCATGCGTACATATGCTAAGGTAATATCCAAGAGGACGAATACAAAAACTATACAATATAACACTGAATTTGCTGGAAGGGCAGGTATGGGGCATTTCAAATTGGGAGTTGGAGTTTGGTGTTTCTGATCTACAAAAAAGAATAGTAGTGTGAAAAAATGAATATGGACAGAGTGATTTCTCAAGAAAAAATCAAACAGGTTAAACACGTAAAGTATGCGCATGGTAGCGTTTTCATGCACCGACCATTGACTGACTTAGTCAATCACTAGCCGATTTCACATTATTCAACATTTAAATATTAATTTCTCACTTATTTACTAAAAACAAAAATTATACTATTGCGTGTTGTGTTGAAAAAAAACTACTACATGTAAAGTTACCCAAAGAAAATAGGGAAATTGCCAAAAATATTGTAGTCATAGTACTATTTTTCATGTTTACACTAACCAATTTTACCTTCACTTTTAACAAAGAATAAAAAACATTTATAACTCTAGGTTTAACTAATCTAGACTTAGGGTTTATAGTTAAGAGGTGGATAAAGTTTTTTTGGAATGTGAAAGTTATGATTCTAATAAATATATAATAAATACTTAAAATAAATAAAAAATTTTAAAAATAGTTTCAAACATAATTTTCAATTTTCAAAAGAAATTTTGAAAAAAACAAATTTGAAAAAAGTTCAAAAAAAAGAATTATAAAAAATTTCGAATTTGAAAAAGTATAATTCGAAATCATAATTTTTTTTCTTTTTTTTATTTTAAATAATTATTTATTATATATATATATATAAATGGTATAAAAGTTTTTTTCCACTTAATGAAAAAATTTATTTTTAGAAATATTCATTTAGTGGTGGTAAAGATGAATAATGGTACCAAGAAAGTGGTAAACATGAAATTCCCTCAAAAATATATCATTTTAATTCTTAGGTATATGTAATATTTACACTTTAATAATACATATAGAGAAAAACTCTAAGATAGTCCTAAAAATGTTTTTGTCACAAATATACCTCTAACCAAAATGGTTCATCGAAGAGATAAATATACACTTAGTGTTAAAAAAATGTAAAAAAAAAACAATTTTTATCTTGGTAAATATATATATATATATATATATATTTTTTTTTTGACATCGGTAAATATATATTTATACCCTTAAGATTAATCAATCTAGATTTACGGTTTAGAGTTAAAGAATGGGGTTTGAGGATTGAGGTTTAAAATTTTTAACAGTAAATATTAAATTTTTAAAAATAAAATTTTTAAATATTTTAAATATAGCTTCAAAAAGCATTTTCAAATTTCAAATTATTTTTTGAACAACTAAAACAAATTGTTTTTAAAAAATCAATTTTTTTTAATTTGAAAGTTCGAAATTGAAAACATATAATTTGAAACTATACAATTTTTATTTTATTTTATTTATTATTTATTTGTATTTATATATCTATGGTATAAGGGTCTTTTCTTTCTTTAATAAAATCTAGTTTGGTCATTTTTTTTCTTTTGAGGCTTTTTATGATAAAATTTTTAAAAAAATTCTATTTAAGAGAATTGCCCATATATATATACCCGTATATTTAATCAGCAGATGTCTGATAAATTTTTAATTTTTAATCAGATATTTTATTGCATGCTAAAATTATTAAAAGTAATAATTGTTTTGTGAAAGAATAATTAAAACACATAAAAACCTTCCTTAAATTTATAGTTATAGAATTAGGATGACAAAAGAAATACTTAATATACACATATATTTGTTTATTTATATTTTAGAATATTTTCTCTGAATATTAGTATGTAAGTTTTTGCTTAAACTCGTTAGTGTAAAACTTTTCTTTTAAGTTCAGTTCTGTTTTTTTTTGTTGCCATCAGTTCAGATCTAAAGCAAAGAACTTAGTGAAACATATTGCAAAAAGTACTAAAACAGACTATATACTGCTCTGAGTATTAGTATGTATGTAATTTCACACCTTTAAAGAAATAGAAAACCCAATCCTAACCCCAAATAATAAGTTAAATCTCGAACTTAAATTTTTTTCCTCTTTCCGATTAGTTGTCAATTTATCATTCAAGATTTTCAAACATTCAACGGTCAATTTTTCCGATTCCTAACAGCTAGCGAATAATCAAATCATATGACATAAAAACCTTCTTCATTCACTTTGACCCACTCGCGTTTCCAGAAACCTATGACCAACCATTATCATCACATTACAAAACATATATAAACTCTTCCCAACTTGTCTCCTTCATTAGTATGAGACAGTCAAAGAAAGTTTATTTATTTTTCCTTAACCTCCTCTTGTTATGGGACTTTCGTTGAGAATGAGACGGCGAGGAGGAGCCAAGAAGGACATACTAACTCCGGCGATGAGTTCCTCGGAGGAAGAGGAGGAAGAAATCGTTATTCCGTCGCAGTTTCAGTGTCCGATATCGTACGATTTAATGAAAGACCCGGTGATTATCGCCTCGGGGATTACCTACGACCGCGAAAACATCGAGAAATGGTTTGAGTCAGGTAACCAAACGTGTCCGGTGACTAACACGGTTCTAGCCACTTTGGAACAGACACCGAACCACGCGATTCGGAGGATGATCCAAGAATGGTGCGTCGCTAAAGGATCATCGTTAGATCGTGTTCCGACCCCACGTGTTCCCATTTCAAGTCATCAAGCGATCGAGATTTGCGGGAAGCTATTGTCTGCGACGCGGCGTGGAGATCACGTGGTGTGTGTGGAGATGGTCGAGAAAATGAAGAGGTTAGGGCAAGAGAGTGAGAGGAACACGAAATGTTTTAAAGCAAACGGCGTCGGATTGGTTCTTTGCGTTTGTTTCAACGCGTTTTCCGAAAACGCAAACGCGTCGGAGTTGTTGGAGGATGTTTTGCTTTTGCTGACGTGGATGTTTCCTATTGGGTCGGAAGGTCAAGCGAATTTAACTTCCACGACGTCGTTTACGCGTATAGTGGGGTTTCTGAAAAGCGGTGATCAAAACGCCGCGTTTTTGGTCAAGGAGCTTTTATCTCTCGACGAAGCAATCGTGCACAAGTTAGCCGCGATTAACGGCGTTTTCGACGCGCTGGTGAAATCGATTCGCGATTCGTCGTCCCTGACTTCGATCTTCCACATGATCTCCGCCAAACCAGAGACTACCTCGAGATTTATGGAGCTGGGTCTGGTTAATTCAACGGTGGAGATGCTTGTTGACTCAGAGAATAGCGTTTGCGAGAAAGCGTTACTGGTTCTAGACGCGATTTGTGAAAGTAACGAAGGGAGGACGATAGTGAGAGGAAACGAGCTAGTGATGCCGATTCTGGTGAAGAAGATTCTGAAGATTTCAGAGTTTGCGAAGAAGAGTTTGGTTTCTGTGATGTGGAAGATTTGTAAAAGTGGAGATGGGTCTGAGGTTGAGGAAGCGTTGCGATTAGGTGCGTTTAAGAAGCTTGTTGTGATGTTACAAGTTGGATGTGGAGAAGGGACGAAGGAGAAAGTTACAGAGTTGTTGAAGATGATGAATAGACATATGAAGATGAATGGATTTGTTGATGTTTCTGATTCTTCAATTGAATTTAAGCATTTAAAGAAGCCTTCTTAATTCACTTTTATTTGTTAAATAAGTGGAAACAACATTTGTTTTCTAAATCATAGACAATTTTGATTCAAAAAAACAAGAGTTCAAGTTCCAGGTCTGTTTCGCGTTGGGAGGGATCTTTATTCAGATTATTGATTTCAGGTTCATTACAAAATGATTCATTTTAGTGGATGCTTGTCTATAAGGGGTTAGTTCATTTTGATTGTTTCTTTGCGGTAGTGAGTTACATTTTCGGGTTCTAAATCACTAAACTGATTTAGAATAGAGACATGGACACGGTAGTGATGTAGTAATAACTAATAAGCGATCTTTTCATTTAAAAGTATGTTACATCAATCAGTTGGAAAATAAATACTTTTACCTTGATATGCAAGCAATCCGAACTCTAGTTGGATTAGAAGAAGTCTAAACAAGTATAGTAAAACCAGAGACCAAATGGTAACAAATGCATTTTGCTTCGTTAACACAAAAAATGTATATACAGGTTTTTTTCCCCCTTTTGGGTTCATTACCAAAGAATGATTTATCTACAAACAAAAAATCATCAGTGTTTGGTTTGACACCAAAAAAATGGTTTACAAAATGAATTGTTCACTAACGAAACTTTCTGAAGGAAACATCATCATTCCAAGACATCCCTCATCTTCTTCGGCGAAGTAATCATCCGCTGCTCCAAGCATCAACATCTGACCTGGATTCTGAAACTCGTACTTGGGCTGCAAAACTCTCTTCTGTTGCTCTGCAAATTCATCACAGCAACTCGAACAAACATAAAGTGGAGGCAAAGTATCTGAATCATCAATTCCGCAGCATCTTGTGTGCTGCCAAACCTCACAGACATCACACGAAATCATCCTCTCCCCATCGTCATCTCTAGCTCTGCAAACACACTTCACCATCCATGTGTCGCTTCCACCTTGGAACTTGAGCGTTGATTCCAAATCAATCCCATCTCCTCTCACAGTCAAAGCAGAGCAAGGCTCGAGTTTTCCAAACAGCAAGTTGCTATCATCATCATCATCTTCCTTAAGCTCATCGATCTCGTTCACCTCAAAGTTTGTCAAGATGCAGTAAGTGTCTCTGAAAGTTTCTTCGATGGCTTGCTTTAGATCAAAGACTGTGGCTTGTAACGAGACTGTGACTAGCTCACCTGGAGGCAGCTCTGTGACCTGTTCTGTTCTCAAATCAATCAAACTTGGGTTATTGATACGACAAACAAACCGGAAGATTTTGTCATCGTTGTCCCGTAGAGGCCACTCCTTTACGAAGTGTTTGCTGTCTAGGACTACTTGAGCTGCAGATCTCACTGACTCGGACTTTGGATAGTTCAAGAGCACGTTTGTGTATAGTAACAACAGATCTCCATGAACATGACCTCCAGCTTTTGATTCACTGACAACCCTCAAAGGAACCGCCTCTATCACAGCATCTTTCTTCTGTTCCACCAGTTTAGTAGCATCATCAAGCTCCTGTATTGTGTAGTGAAGAATCCTTGTAAGAGGATCCACATAACGTTGAACCAAAGCATTCCCAACAATCACATTGTTCATCGACTTCAACACGTAGTCTAGCAGACCCGTATCTCCAATATGCAATCTAGCTGAGTCCCTAACATCTTGCCGAGTCATACCACTCTGCTTCAGTACTTTCATCTCTTTTAGTGCCTCCACGATTACTTCAGCAGCATACTCCAGTCTTCTCACAGGCCATCTACTTCCCAAATTAGCTGCCACAGTGCTGTAACTCCGGTACCCCTGAGACTTCTCACTCTCCACGGCATCGCTTTTCTTCATAAACAACCTGTTTGATCTCTTCTTCGGAGGAGAATCAGTTGAGAGAGTAGGAGGAGGAGCAGAGTGAAGCTTGTTCTTTTTAGGAGCATGAGACTTGATGATGAGGATAAACCGCAAGAGATCCTTGAATGTCTTCAAATGCCCTTCACTCATTTCTCTGTAGTGCCGGAAAACCTGTTTGATCCGTTTGCATTGTCTATGCTCTCCAAAATCAAACTCAATCTGATCAAGCTCAAGGGAACCAAGAAGCTCTATAGCATTCTCGTAATCATTCTTGGTCACACCGTAGCTCCCACGACAGAACTTGTATCCCCATCTCCCAAACCACGAGTGTCCATAAGCCACACCGTACAACAACCGAAGATCCAAAGATCTCTTCTTTGACAAATCCTCAACAGTTATCATCCTGCAATATAACACATTCATTCAATCTCCAATCAAGTCAAAACCAAAAAACACAAAAGGATAATAGTTTTTTCTATTACCTTGCTCCAAGGTTGGTACAAATTCGATCCCAAAGATCAACCATTTCTCTTCCGCACAAGTATCTGGACCCTCCTTCAAGACCATTGACGCAGATCAAATGACCAAACCCATTCGTGTGAATCAGTCCATGCAAAAGATGAGTCTGCAGATCGAATACATCATCCTCTAGAGGCAAATCCCACTCAGCATCAACCGGTATGATAAAATGATACTTTCGTTTTGACACAAAGTGATTGCTCCATCCTGTAAAAGAAACAAACTTTCATTCATTTTGACATCTAAAACACAAAATCAAACTGCAAACTCATCTCTTCACAATCTCCTCAAACCCCAAATACGATTGATGATAACAAACATCCGATTCCAATTTCTACAATCAGAGACTTGAATACGATCGAAAACCCAAGCGGAACGAACCTGTACACCTGCAGTGATCGCAGTAAGGCTCCGAGGATCGAACAACGTCTTCTTCGATTGTATACAGAGGAATCACAGTGTTCTTCGCTTCGTGGCTGAGGAGCGTACACCAAACCGGCGATCCGCGGACGTTATACTCCTCGACCTCCGCGAAGTCCCGGAGAAAAACCCTGACGTTGTCTCGGAAGCTCCCGCTCCGGCTAATCGGGAACTCTTCTTCTCCCAATCGTTGGAGACTGTACACGCTCGGCTTCCGCTTTCGCTTCCGGCATGTGTCCATTATCGGAAGCGGCATCGTCTGTGAAGCTTAGGGTTTCTGAGATTTCATCACCGTTGAAGACGAAGACTGTTCTCTCTCTCTCACTCACTGTGGAATGAGTTTAGGCGCTTCAATTTGAAACGAAACGGAACGGAGTCTGTTTTAGAAAATACACTCGGAGTGATCAGAATCTACGGTTAGTGCCATCGAGCTCGTTATCATCTCGTTAAGATCTAACGGTTGAAGATTGATTTGGTTGTTAGATGCATCTCGGCCGTCTATTATCGTAACTGTAAGTTTGTTACGGTTTAACTACCTCAGAGGAGTTGGCCCCGAGACACTCAACTGCAAACTAATGAGTATTTTTATAGATATGTTTAGTACTTTGCGTCTATTTTTTTTCCCATAGTGCTGGGTCTCTTGGACAAGGCTAACTCGGCCAAAAAGTGTTGGGGGCTTGGGATTCAGGGAGATAGAACAGTTTAATGATGCTTTGCTTGCAAAACTTGCTTGGAGAATGCTAAAGGAACCTCAGTCCCTGCTTACCCAAATCCTCATGGGAAAATACTGCAACAATTCATCTTTTTTGGATTGTGTTGCTCCGGCCTCAGCATCTCATGGCTGGCGAAGTATACTAGCGGGGCGGGAGGTGCTAAAGAAGGGCCTTGGCTGGATTGTGGGAAATGGGAAATCGATTCCGGTCTGGTCTCAACCATGGCTACAACTCGACAGACCTTCAACTCCCATAGGGCCACCAACACTAGAAAACGCTAACCTATGTGTGGCTGACCTCCTGCTACCTAACTCCTCCGAGTGGAACGTACAAGCCATAAGAGAGCACCTGCCTCAGTATGAGGAGAACATTAAGGCGATCACCCCCAGTGACTGTAATATGAGCGACGAACTGGTGTGGCTAAAGGATAAGTCGGGGACTTATACTACAAAATCGGGTTACGCAGTTGCCAAACTCAACACTGAGGCTGAGCCTTTTGACCAGTTTGACTGGAAGAAACGCATCTGGCAGGTTAATACCTCCCCAAAACTAAGACATCTACTCTGGAAAGCTACGGCAGGAGCCTTACCCGTGGGCTCAGCGATCCAAAACAGAGGAATGGCCATTGATGCAAACTGTAAGAGATGTGGGGAACTAGAAACAGAACTCCATGTTTTGTTCGAATGCCCTTTTGCTAAGAGAGTTTGGAGTCAGCTTCCATGTATGCACTCACCGTCCTCACGTCCACAGCTACCAAACTCAGTCATGAACCTCATCGAAAGCTGCAGTAAAATTGTTAATCTGCCCCCAACGGGTCTAAGCGACATTCCCTTGTTCCCATGGGTGTTTTGGACCCTATGGACTAACAGGAATAAGTTACTGTTTGAAAGTAAAGATTTTTCTGTTGAAGAAACTGTTCTGAAAATACTACAGGATTCAAGAGCTTGGAAGGGAGCTCAAGAATCACAGCATATTCCCGCAGTGCCACAGTGTGTGGATCCTTCCCTGCTAGCGCCTAACAACCTTTTGCCTCCGCCTTCTTCTCTTTCAGGTACCAACACATGGAGTCTTTACTCTGATGCAGCTTGGGACTCAAAGACTGGAAGATGTGGTATGGGGTGGCACTTTCGAGACTACACAGACGCACCAGCAGGCAACTTCTCTTCATACCGCCGATCTGTCCCCTCAGCCCTTGTAGCTGAGGCCCTGGCGTTAAAGGCTGCAGTCCAATCTGCAGTTACACGTGGTGTTGACTCCCTTAGAGTGTTCTCAGACTCCAAAAGTCTCATCACCCTTCTGTCTACCAAGAAGAACCATGTGTGGATTCAAGGAATTCTCTTTGATATTCACTCTCTATCAGTCTCCTTTAGTAGTATTTCTTTTCATTTTATCCCTCGATTGGGTAATACTCTGGCTGATACAATTGCTAAGTCAGCGCTACTCTCCTTATCTAACTCTCCGGCTTGTGGATGAGTTTCGAACGCTTTGTTATTTTCTAATTCAAGTATGCTTTTGCCCAAAAAAAAAAAAAATATTTTACTGCTCTTTTAGAGTTTTTAAATTGAGAAATTTCTTAAGATAATTTTTTTTAATTTTATTTTCACAAAAATAGCCTTTAACGGAAAAAATGATCAAATAAATTTTATTAAAGAGTAAAAATACATTTTTATCCTAGGATTAATTAATATAGACTTAAGGTTTAGGGTTAAGAGGTGATAGTTTGGTGACATGATTTCATGTTTTTAAAATAAAAATAAATATTTAAAAATTTCAAAATAAAAGAGATTATTTTGGTTATTTTTTTCCTTATTTTTGTGACAAAAACTTTTAAAAGCTATTTGAAACATGTAGAGGGAGAGAGTTTGTTGATATGTGTCTTCAATTAATCTTTATTTTTACATTTTAAGTCTTTTTTCTTTAGATTACTACAAGTTGGCACAACACTTTTTAATTGTGCACTTTCATACTTGGATTGATCCCAAAATTTATAATCGTGACCTTAACCCCTAATTCACACAAATCATTAATGCACACAAATATGACTATTAAATACAACTCGGAGCACTAAAATGATCAAAAATATCACATGCACCCTCCCATCTTTCTCTATCTCTAGATTAGAAACTACAATATTCCATAGATCTAGATGATCACCGATTTTTTTTTCAAGGGAAAAAGGTCTAAAAATTATCTAAATAGTTGTGTCTCTATTTTTCTATCTGATTAATGTCTTCAAATTGAGTTTATCATTATCGAATCAACTATAAATGTAAAATCTGATTTAAAACAAATACGAGATAATTTCACAAGAGAAGAAAACGAGGAAGAACAAGAGCTTATAAGTGAGTCTTTTTCTGGTAATGGTAAGAAGTTGATACAGTAAAAATGAATCTTATGCTACTGTCAAGTTAACAGTGTTGTTGTAATATGTTTAGATTAAATTCCAGAGGACAAGTTCACAATTTATCCTATTGGTTCAATATTAAGCTAAAACAACGAGTGAGTTTAATAATTGTTTGAAGCGTAGAAAGCAAGTAACAAGTAATTCAAGGGGTTTCTCGAGGATGATAAGCGAGCTAGCCTAGAATGATTGAACGAGTTACAAGGGTGCGAACCAAACAACTATTCAAATTCTTTTATTTCGAGTCTAGAACTCGAGTAGCAAGGAAAATCAGCCCACTGTTGTGGTGCTTCTTCTTTTATCAATCAATCTCAGTACTTAAACTCTCGTTTGGACTGAGATGCGATGATAAACATTAAGAACTGACCCGATCTGTTCAGAAGACATCCTAATATCTATTTTTCGTTGATTAGGGATGAAATGCTCCTTCAAAACGTGTCAAGCAATCTATCTCACGGTTAATCAATATATCTACATAAGTTCATGCATTAAGTGACCAGTTTGATGTAAACGTTAAAATCAGTTATGAATGAAGACAATTAATGATGCTAACAAGAACGGCTACTCAATCATAGGACAAGCAAACATAGAAAGAAATTCTGAATAATACATGATACGATTTAATAGAACAAAACTAGGTTCAGGATAATCTTCTCTATGGTGAGAAAGATGTAGCCGTGTTTCTTACAAAAACGGAAGTCCAAAGAAATAAAGGATAAGTGGCAATTTTATATGGAGGCGCCGCTGGGTTAGAAGTGAAGATATGGTGGTTAAGGTTAATCTTAAAATATCTTGAAAGTTTCTATAAAAGTCGCGAGCAATCACTCGGCTGCTCCTTCTGAGATCAATTGTAGACTGCTCTGTCTGGCTGCTCTGCAGGAAATACTCCAATTATGATTTTTTTTATATGCACCTTCCTTCAACTCTGCAACCTACTCGAAACCTGAAATGATTCAAAAAAATTTAGATAGACTCGATAGAAGACTGAAAAAGATAAAAAAAAATATTTACAATGATATCAAAAACACCATATATCAGATAAGCGGACACGCTCCTAGTTGTATTATATTTATTACTGCTTTGATTCTGGATGATTCTTTAGCGTTAATCAATATATTTAAAGGCCAACTTTGGATCCAAACTATGAGCGTAATATCCAATTTTTTTACTTTTTTAACAAAAAAAAGCATTCTTAAAAAATCGTAATTTTACGTTTTTACATGCATATATAAACATGTAAAAGTGTTCATATACAAATTGTAACGTTTTAGCTTAACCACCGCTCTAAAAGGACATGTTTATTATAACTAATCTTCCAAAATGATTTAATTTAATTTACCAAAATTCAGATTAAATTAATGTAAGATATAATTAAATTTTGTGATTAGAATAATATTTGCAGATTTGTATATTTTGTAACATTTTTTGTGATTACAACACGTCAAAAGAATGAGAAAGGCATTTTCTTGATTCTTTATGACCACTCAACTTTTGAAAAATCATAAGAGGCGGTGAGAACTTTAGGTCATTCGTGGAAATCGAGTCACTCTTCCCATTAGGATTAGATAAACACATCTCTTCCTCTTTTCTGTTATTCATCATCCCAATTTTCAGATCTCAAAAAGAACTCTTACAATATTGCAAGAGATAGATTCATATGGATGATCCTCAGGTTCCTCCAGTTCATATAGATGATCCTCAGGTTCCTCCAGTTACATCAAAAGTTTCGAGTATTCCTCTTCTTGGTTGCATCATAGACTTTCTTGTTCATCTATGTACGTTTTCCAGTACAACCTTTTCTGACAAACAAGAGAAAAAATTCATTGATGTGGCGGTCGAAGAAAATCGTGCAGCTCATAAGCACTTTAGGCAACACAAGTGTGCTAAACTCAATTAGCCTTAATATTAAGTATTTCTTACTATATATATGTATATGAATATATAAGATCTGATGTGGTAATAGTTGCCTTACATAAAGAGTTTTTTCTATGATACATTAATATGGTTCTACATGAATAAATATTATTTTTCAGTTCATACTATGTGAAATTTTCCATTTGGAGCAAGAAAAGTTGTCAGCCTTTACCAGGAATATCCCAGCTATGCCTCTACGAATCGTAGCTCACACTGCTTCGTCGAAGATCCGATGGCAAGAATGGAGCTGTACTTTAGTCCACATGAGAACGGAGAATATACTACTTGTGAACCATTGATCATATGTCTATGTGTGTGACTCGCATAGTGTGAGTATGTTCCACCATTATTTCATTAATAAAATTTTTGGTTATAGCCACAGAAATTACCACAAAATTTTTGTAGCAATTTTGAAAGCCACAAAAAAAACCATGAAAAGTCACAATGTGAAAAATCTAAACATCCGTGTCTGAATTGTGGCAGAAGCAATGGATTTGCCACAAGACAAAACGTGTGTAAGTAAAATAGTCAAATCTTTACCACAAATATTTCATGACAAAATGGTCATGAAATAACATGAGATTAAGACTATGGCTAATCCAAAAAAAATTTTTGTCATAATTTAATCACAATCGTAACATTTATAAATAGCCACAATTTTACGATAAATATTTTGTGTCATAATAGTCACAAGATAAAATATGGCTATAATCATTGTTAGTCCACAATATTTTTTTCTACAATTTAGTCTTACAACTTTTCATGGTTAAAATAGCCATGATTTTGCAACAAATATTTCATTGCTATTTAAAACCCTAAGCTATAAACCAAAACCTTATAACCTATATTTCAAACCCTATACCCTAATAATAATAAATCTAAAGACTAAATCTAACATTTTCAAACTTAAACACCAAATCTTAAATATAAACTATAAATCTAATATTTTCAAATTTTATTCTCAAATCTTACCCTAAACCCCCTAAACCCCATACTCCAAACCTTATATTATAAACACTAAACTTTAACTCTAAACTCTAAATCTAAATTTTAGTTCTAATATTTTCAAACTAAAATTCTAAATCTTAAACATAAACTCTAAAACACAAATTTCTAAATTTTAAACCTTTGACTCTAAACACAAACATCATAGTTCTAAATTCCAAATTATATATATTTTAAATTACATATTCTTATTTAAAATCCAAAATCTAATATTTTTAAATTTAAAATCCTAAATTTTAATCTCAATTTCTAGATGCATGTGACTTTGTGGATAAACCTTATACGAATTTTTAACTCAATGTAAAATTCATAAAAGGAATTTACCATTTTGTTGTAACAAAAATATATTGACGATTTATTATGGCGATAACTGAGATATACAGTTAGACAAAAAAAAAAGTAATTTGCAATTTTGGTAGAAAATGTGAATTGTGGTTTTGGTTAAAAATGTGAGTTTAAGTTTATTATAGGAAGATGTGATTTTCATTTCTGAAGAAATGTGATTTTATGATTTTGTCAAAAATATGATTTTCCAGTTTCTGAGAGAGAATGTGATTTTATGATTTTAACAAAAATATGATTTCTCGATTTTAGGAAAACAATTGACCTTTTTAGTGTAAAATGTAATTTTGTGACTTCTGGAGAAACTATGATTTTTTCTGTTATTTTTTTGCTGAAAATATTATTGTTAGTTTTGAATAAAATATGTGATAGAAATTTTAATTTTAAATAGCGTATATTAAAAAAATTATAGATCATTTTAAGTTTAGAATTGTCATTTTGTCATTTATTATTTTCAATTGAATTGCGTTCATCCAGATCATCTGTGAAAGCTTTATTAATTTTTTATGAAAATTCAGCTAAGCTCAAAAACAAATTTGATCCATTTCTATGTTGAATTAACAACATGGATATCAATGCAGCTTTATCCAGATGAATCAATGCATGTAAACAACACCATAATAAAAAAATTACTGAAATTAAAAGAATTGTTAAACATCAGTACAAATGTCACAAGACTCGCAACCGAGTTAGAATAAATTCAATATTTTCTTGTCATTTTGTTCCCCGAAGATGTACATATTAAATTTAAAAAAAAATGTACGTATTTACTGAAACTGGAAGAAAATACAACGCTAGTTCAACAAATACAGAAACATGAAAATGTACGAATTTTTAACAATTTGTTCAAATCTTTCCATCCTAATAACCACTAAAATTAGTGACTACGGGTCTGAGTGATCTTGCCACTTGCTGCCGACCTGAGGAGAGCCTCGGCCGCCGCCGCAACCTTAACTGTTCTCCGGCTAGCTTTAGAAGCCCGTAGATCCACATCATCGCTTCTCCCACAAACCGTAGACACTGGACCCATAACAATCAGTCCCTTCCACAAACTTCTTTTGCTCACTTTTTTCATGGAACTCTTGTTATCAGTTTTTCTACTACTATTAGTATTCTTATCATAGCCATTTCTCTTTAACATACCATGATCATCACAAACACAATCATGATTATTATTATCGTCCTTCAGCATGAAAGCACTGCTCAAACTCACGGATAAACCAGGATCATCCAAATTAAGCCCTTTTGAGATGTTCTTGTTCTCGTAAGTGTCAAGTAGACGAGAGTATTGGGTTTCTTGATCCTCTTGGTAATGGAAATTTGTGTACCAAAGCGATGACTTAGAAACCCTATTCTCGGCTAAAACCTTGTTGTCAGAGAGGATCATGTTCTTTGTAGCTTCGATCTTGTATCGCGAAGGTCGAGGTGTTCTCGGTGCTCTTGTTATCTCAAACTCTCTCATAATCGGTTTGCCTTCCTTCCTTTGATACCAAGCCCACGCCGCCGCCTTCACCACCGCCAAATCATCTCCTCCTCCGCCTCCATAAACCATCATCGGACGTTTCTTCTTCCTCCTCTTGCTGTTGTTAACATTGTTCTCGGACATGGATGTGGAAGATATGTAGTAGTTGGCGAATGGGAGCATTGTGATAATGGTTTGTGGAATTAGAGTATGTCACATTTGGGTGATTCATGTTAAATAATGGCAAAAGGAAATGCTAAGAAATATTATTGAGGAACATATTTCATTTTTTTTGTGTGTATATTAAATAAAATTAGAGAAAGTAGGTGTGTTGGTCTTTCTTTAAGGTCCACCAATGGATACGGAAATCTAAATAATTCCACAGGGAAAATGTTATTTTTATTTTGTGTTAGTTGGAATTGGATGTACTGTACATAGTGTATATCCAACGTATCACCATCGGTCCCTCTACGCATATTTATTATCGTGGATTAATATATCAATAAAGCATGGATGATGAAACTTTAAGTCCATGTTCTGGACTACAAAAGTAGAATCTTTACAACAGTAATCCAAAGTGGAAAAGTGGTCATTGCGAAAGAAAGAATAAGTGGTTACATATAAGAATTCAAATTTCCAATTGTACTTCATTTTGTAAAGATTATCTTTAACTATCTATCATAATCAGTCGGATCCATTTATCCTTGGACAAAGAATAACGCGGATTGTCTTATCTTCCTCAAAGAACGAAGACAATCCAAGATTATTTATAAGACAACTTGGCTTATTGTGGGGATAGGTGTTGTTGTAGACGTACGTGGATAAAATGCCTATCTTTAACAGCTTTCTGACGCAATTCAATGCCAAGACCATCTACCCTGTCCCCAAATCCCATATGGAGGTGGTATTTGCCTAACCAAACAGGTTTTCTAAATAACTAATTTCTAAGGTGAAAGTGTTCTTGATACAAGATCATAAACTGACCTTAACCCAACCACCCAAATTCTAATCATAAAGATAGCTCCAAGGACCGATCCTAAAAGGATTTATGAGAAAGTTTCAACCAGTCAATTGAGGTTCTCCTGACTTCACCAACCAGCTTAGACAATCTAACCATCCGGCTCAACCAGGTCAGTCTCAATCAGAAGACAATACGACCAAAAGTCTAATAGTTAGAAAGACTAGAAAACATAGTTTTATTCTTAATAATGAATTGATTAAAATATTCAAATAAATATTTTGAAAACTAATTTTGTATTTTTTGTGGAAAAATGCTATTTCGCAGATTTTGAACTGAAATTTAATTATGAAATTTAGTGAATAACATACAATTAGCGATTTTGGCGGAAAAACGTAATATTTTAGTTAGGCAGGAAAATGCTATTTTTCGATTTTGACGGAAAAACACGATCCTCCGATTTTGGCGAGAAGAGGCGGTTTTCCGGTTTTGGTATACATGTGATTTTCCGGTTTTGGCAGAAAAAGCAATATTCGGCTTTGGCATAAAAACACAATTTTCCGGTTTTGGCGGAAAAACACAATTTTTTTGGTTTTGACGGAAAAATGCGGTTTTCGTATTTGGTTAGAACGTGATTTTTTTGGTTTTGGTAAAAAACATACTTTTACATTTTGATGAGAAAAGTGTATTTTTAGGTTTTGGCGAGAAAATGCAATTTTATGATATTGATGGAAAAACGTGAATTTTGATTTTGACGGAAAAATAAAAATATTATATAATAATTCTAATATTTAATTTCATTTATTTGTATATTTGTATTAAGGGTATTTAGGTATTTGAATTTTGACATGCAAATGTAGCATTTAAACTCTATATTTTTTTTAGCATCTCAAATATATAGATATTCAAGATATTATATATGTTGTATTTAGATGCTGATGCAATAGTGTCCAAACGAACAAAATCTTATTAACATCAAGATACAGCGTCTGGATATAGAAACAAACAAGGTCTCTTACTTCTATTTTTTCTCTATCCATGATTGAGTAGTCTATTTTTTAGGTCTATGGGGCAAGGAGATCATAGATTCGTGAGCTGAACAAAAATAAGGATTGATGTTTTGATTGTCTCCATTCATATTTGAATTTAAGGCTTGTATTAAGGGTATGACTAGTTGAAATGCATTGGTTGTGGGTGCTGTCGAGGGAGTTTGTGGATTTGGGTGGTTGCGGTTTCTAGTGTTATTAAGCGATATGTACGACAATACATCGGTTAGAAATTGGTATGTTTGATTGATTTGTGACCGGTTGATTATGAGATACTACATCGTATTAATAATAAACTACCAATATTAACATATTATAACATAATAAAAATATCAAAAACATACTATTGTGATAAAATACAATAATTGTTAATATAATATAATTAATAATAATATTATGTTTATTGATTAAATTTTTTAATTTAGATGAAAGTTATAATTTCATTAAAATTTATTTTGAAAATTTATATTATTATTTTGTCATCAGCATTACAGACTCATATAGACTATGTGAACCACTTTGGTAACTCTGCATCCATATGCACGACAAAAGACAGTTGTATCCTGACACTGCGTCCAAGGTTGTATGCCCTTCAATTCATCGTTCTTAGTGTATGACTAAGCTTTGAGGTATGAAAACTTTTTTCAGAATCTTGATATCTTCTAAATAATTGTAAAAGTTGGTCATTCTTCTGGAAGATTTATATTAAAAAATATTATTTTTTCGTTAATCTATGTATATATCTTTATATATGTACATATATTAACGTTGAAAAGTTATAGTGATTATGCTTAGTTTAAATTTTTATAAATAAATTATGATATTGTTTGTGTATTTTAATTAAAATATGAAATATATATATATATATATATGTATATTTATTTATAACATTTCCATTTTAAAACTTTAATTTAAAATTTTTAAATATTTTTTAAATATTTTTATAATTATTTATCCACCCGTAACCATAAACTTGCGGGAACCAGATTTTGATTTTAAGAGGTTTGAAGCGGTTCAAACCATTTAAAGCACTTTTGTAATTGTTGCAAAAAACCAACAATCGCTACCAACCGCAAAAAATTGTGTTTGTGGGTGGTAGCGGAGAACCAGTCATATCCTAAATAGATCACTTAGTGCATGATCCTAGGTCTAATCTATTCACCGAAAATGTTTTAAGCTGCTAGAAATACAAGCGATTTGTTTTTGACCGACAAAAGTAGATGTTAAGGCAAATCGTGAACTTATCAATTATGATCATTAATGTTTATCATCTTTCTCTAATTCAAACGGAAGTTTAGATTTTAAAATTGTTTGATAAATGAAGCCATGAAAGTGGATCGATCTAGCTCTTTTAATTGAGTTTGAGACTTGTTTTGTTTGGTTCCTTGAATAATTTTTTGACTCATGATCGTTAGATTTCCAAACCACCGCCTTAGATCTAGCTCCATTTTTAATCTGAATTTAAATCATTTTTGTAATTCTGTTTTGTTACCATCAATCTTACTTCTTTTGTCTTAGCTTTTATTTTTCTCATAGAAATATCACAAAATTCTATCATGTGTTAACAGAATTAAAACAAGATCAGAGTTGTGTTCTTATTGACACAAACGAAAACAAAGACATATAGTTCAGTAGAAATATCGCAAGAAAGTAAAGGGAAGAAGATAGTTTTAGCTTTGTTACCAATATAAAGAAGGTTTTGATTAATTCATAAATGAGAAAGAGAGAGGCTGATAGTGCACAGCCAAAGTTTCCAAACACAATGACCCTACATAGGCTAATGGGTATTTAAAAAATTCTTTGGACTTGAGCTCTATAATACTCTCACGCAAACTTGGCGTCGGGTAAAATCAAGGGTCCGAGTTTGGACGCAAACTAAGATGGCTGTGACAGGAAAATGAATAATCGAAGGTGGTTTGATGTAGGAAAGTTATTTATTAATTATACATGGAGAACAAACTTAGTGTTAGATCTATTCAGATCTATACATAGAGAGTATCGCATGACTCACTTAGAGGTATTCTCTTGATATTTGAAGAATCTAAACAATCTCACTCAGACGTATTTGTGGCCTATTTGTCTCACTAAGAACCAAGGTTCCTCTTACCTTTCTAATTCTGCTAACATGTCTCATGAAGAAAGAAGAAGAACTCTATTTCCAGATCTACCAAACGGTCCTACTCATTCTCTACTTCATATCCATAAGCCATTATCAACTTCTTCATCTCTGGCATTTTACCAAATACGTAGTCTGTAACCACTAACACTAGCTTGAAATAGACGTTGAAATAACAAAACTTCAGCAACAGAATGAATTAGCCCAAGCTCAAATAAAATGACCTTTTGCCAAAGTCCAACACTGATTGTACTTCAGAAAACAAACCCCATCGATCGAGCTTAGTTTCTGCTAGATATCTTTGAAGCACATTTCTTAATCACAATCTTAGACACAGCAACAAAAACCAGTCGCACAATCTGATTACACTCTAGCTTCATGAGTTCAAAGCTAGTATTCAAATGTTACTCCTGTGTGTTTAAACCGGTATTGTTAAACACTGTGCTTTCTCTTGGAATCTTCTCAAAACAACAACCTCTGATGTTGAGGCTTATTAGAGCTTGTTTGCAAGCATAGGCAGTGAGCCGCTCTTAATCCCATGAAGAAAAGTACTCATCTTTTGGCTTTGCTTCTCCTGTCCAGATTCTTGTCTTAGCACCTCCTTTTGCAAGTAGAGATTCCTCAGTATCCTGCCTTGGCTGAGTTTCCTGCACCGTCATGGCTTCCACAATCTCTAACTGTCACATGATGATTTTATGCGCAAACAAGAGATACAAATCCAAGATCTGCTTCTTGGTGCTCTGATACCATGTTACAGATTCAAAAGAAGATAAAAGTTGTGTTCTTATTGATACATAAACGAAAGAAAATACATACCTCACCAGAGCTTTACTGACAAGCAAAAGAATAAAGAAAAGAAGAAAGCTTTAGCTTTTGTCACAAAGATAAAGAAGGTTTTGATTCATTCATAAATGAGAAAGAGAGAGGTACTCGTGCTGTCGTGCAGCCAAAGTTTCCAAACACAATTGACTTACACGTATTTAAATTAATTTTATCTTAGCTAAAAAACCCCTAGATAAATAGGCTAATGGGCCTGAATAATTTACAAAGTTTGACCTCTCTAATGTCATAACATATAAAATATTGTGTTCACTACTTTTAGAATATTTTGAATCAATTATTTAGCTAAACATCATATACAGTGAAACCTCTATAAATTATAATATTGAGACTACACCAAAACTATAACTTTTTTACTAATTTATAAAGATTAATTTATCGATATACTAATTGAACCAAAAACTCAATTTGAAACTATAAAATTATATTATTTTATAGAAATTTATAGTGTATATTAATTTATGAGCGATTTGCACCATAAATATACAAAGAGTGGGAAATTGGCGGGAATGGAAAAAAACAGTGGAGCCCAGCACCAGTGGGTATGAAAATACACTGATAACCCTATCACTTGTATCTCTCTCTCTTTTTTTAAAGAAACAAAATTAAATTATTTCTTTCTGATAAAAGGACATCGGCAAAAGCATACATTTATATACATTATGGTACCAGGAGAAATCAAAGAAACATCAAAACCCCAAGTAGATTCAACAAAAAAAACAAGCATAATCACATCAAGATTTAAAGAGAGAAGACTAGAGCGAGGGAAAGAAGACAAAAGAGCTATTGCCCCAGCTTCGACGAACGTGAATGCTTCGACGAACGCGAATGGGTATCGCAGCTTCTCGGCAGCCGGTGTGTTTGAAACAGGACATTGATCTATCCATAATTAGTCTTCACCAAAAGAGTTATCCCCGGAGTTGCTCCGCGCCCCGACCACCGGAATCTACAAGAGAGTTGATTCTCAAACTTCCTCTGTAAAGTTCAGCTGCTCCTCGCTGTCACACGCATCCTACATCGCCGCGCACAAACTCTAAAATCTACAGGCCAAGAAGAGCTTCACGTCTAAGAGGGAGATGTCCCGGAGAACCGACATCTCTAACACAAGCTTGTCGACACCAAAATCTTCACAAGGACGGCGCAAAGATAATATAATAATTAGCCAGCCAACATGAATTATTAATGTTTACGTATTTGTTAGTTTAGCCGGCTACCAAATATATTTTTATGTATTTAAGTCAAATGTTTTCATGCAGTATATTTGTTAGTTTAGCCGGCTAATATGTATATGTTTCTAGCTACTAAGTTAATTTAGCCGGTTAACAAATATATGCTTTTGTATTTATTTTTCTTGATTTTATTTAGACTTATTTTAGCCGGCTAATATGTATATGCTTCTAGCTATTAAGCTATTTTAGCCTGTTAACAAATATATGTTTTTGTATTTATTTTCTTTGATTTTATTTTGACTTATTTTAGCCAGCTAATAAATATCAAATCATATAGTTGATATGTAAATTAACACGGTTAAATGTGGTTTTT
This sequence comes from Brassica rapa, assembly GCF_000309985.2. Taxonomy (NCBI): domain Eukaryota; kingdom Viridiplantae; phylum Streptophyta; class Magnoliopsida; order Brassicales; family Brassicaceae; genus Brassica; species Brassica rapa. The sequence goes on from NC_024796.2 coordinate 9,100,672, forward strand.
TATATTTTTCATAAATTAGCATGATTATATTGTGATTTATCCGGATACTTTACATATTGACTAATGTTTAGAGTTAAAATTACCTGCTATTGGATCTGTTGATGGTTATGTCAATTCGTAAACGGATAATATTTAAAATATAGTTATGTATGATTGAGCTAAGAATGGCTATGTTCCAATTTGTTCGTTTAACTCTAATAAAACAAAAAAGTTGGTTACCAGATGATAAAAGTGTGAGTCCATTAAAAAAATTGTTTTCTATTATATTTATCCGGCTAACACTGTTTCTGATAATAAAAGGTTCTCTCAAAATTTACCATGTATGTACAACAAAATCATGGTCGTCAATAACACTCCTCATTAAGTAAAGCTTCAATCGGAATCTGACGAAATCAATTAAAACTGAAAACAACAAAAAACTTTCGAATTTAAAACATGACATACTACCAGCCAAAAGGTATTTAATTCCAGTTCTCAGCAAGAAGAGCGATCTGGTGAAGACTCATCCTTTTGAGATTTGAGTATCTCTGACCATTCAGGCAACCAGTGGTGATAAGGAGGAACACAATCGGAGGCGGAGACACGAGCTCTGTGAGTATGGAACCTCTCGTGAGATATTCTCAGAGAATTTCGATGGGACGATCCAACTGAGGAATGGGCAAACACCAGTCGATGGAAACAAAGGGGATTTAGATGAAGAGGTAATGGAAGATGAAGGGAGGAGGATGAAGAGAAAAGCAAGAGAGAGAGAGAGGGTGGAGCTGTTCATCATCTCTCTTTTTCGATGTAAACAATGTAAATGTGAAAGAAGAGAAATGAACAATTTGTTTATTTCAGAAACAAAGCATATATCGATTATAGTGTTTTTTATTGAAAAAAAAACATTTTCACTGTGATATATCAATATAGGGGTAAAAGTGTCATTAAAAAAAACGCATCATCCAAAAAAGGTCAATTTCCATCCCTGCAAATTACAAGGTTATGTTTGTATAGGAGTCCCAATTTCTCTTAATTTATAAAGTATTAATTTAAAGAGATTATATTGTATATATATGAAAAACAAGAGTATTACATATGTTGAAATCACTCATTAACTTCTTCTCTTGGTCAAATCTATATATATTATTAAAACAGAAGTACACTTATAAATTAGCCCTTAAAACTTAAATTTATTTACGTCTCAATGCCACTGAAGTAATAACTAATTTATCTTTATCATTAACTGTTTTTTCCTAATTTAATTGACAATTACCTAAACTAAATTTATAACAAATTCAAGATAAATTTAAAACTTAATTAATATACCATAAATCAAGATCCATATATTTAGGATCTCTATAATTGGTAAGTCTCTTTTTTTTGTCATCAACAAAAAAAACTACCTAATAAATAAATACAATAACAAATCTCCTATATAATAATTACTTTCCCAAAATTTACTTTGTATCAATATTTATTAAAAAATAAATTTTACTAATTAATAAAATATATATATATATATATATGAAGTACTATAGTCATGTGTGTGTTTTTATAAGTAAGACGCATCAAAATTTAAATATAATTTTTAGATTGATACTGAAAATTAATTTTCATATTATAAAGATGAATAGGTCTCACATTTTGATTTAGTTATGTGTGTCATCAGATTTAGTCAAATAGATTTATATAAAGTCAAACATGCATCTATATATAATTGATTTAGAAGAAAAAAACGGGTGTTTCATTAATTAATAAATATGTCAAAACGTGATATAAGGTTAATGTAAAACAATAAATAATTTACATAAACGTAAAATAATTTTTAAAAGCCACTTAAACGGATTTAGGTATCCGTTTAATAAATTTAGAATACAATATCATTTTAAAACTATATAGTTATATTTCCTATTATTTATTAGTAATAACTAAAAAATAAATTAATCATTTATAGAATATATAAATAAAATATAAATTATTCAGTTAATATATTATTTGTAACATATTTTCATATAAATAAAAGTTCACTGAAAGCTGAATACAATAAATTTATATGTTAAAAAGTATGGGTGATATAATTGACTATTAAAAAAATAGAAATTTAATTACTCAATAAATAAAATAACTATTATGTTTAAAATTTTATATTAAACATTTATATAATATACGTAAACAATAAATTTATATTATTTTATTTATAAAAACGAAAATTTTGCACTGATCAAGCTCTAGTAGTCTTTTGTTACTTGGGCTTTCGCAATAACACTTAGGAGATAGTGGAAAAATTCAAATCTTACAACAAAAATGGTGACTCAGCCACATATGCTATTCTCTTTGTTTCATATTAGTTGATGTTTTAAGATTGTATTTTTGTTTCATTCTATTTCTTTAAAAGATTTCTATGCAAAACCTAAATGTTGTTTGGTATATTTAACCAATCATATTCTATTGAATTATTTTTATTTGTTAGATTGACTTTAACTAATGAAAAATGAAATAAAATTAATAATTTCATAAAACGTGACCTTAAAACATCAACTAATTTTATTTATTTTAAAAAACATCAACTTATTTGAAACAGAGGGAAATAATGAAAAACATAATCATATGAAGGATACAAAGTCTGAAGACTCAAACTTATTACTGAACTTCAATTTTATTTGTTTTGGTGGTTGGGATTAAGCGTGTGGCTGATACGAGAAGCCATTGACCGAAAGACCTCCATCAACGCAAATGGTCTGACCCGTTATGTAAGAAGCTGCAGGCATACAAAGAAATGCCACCACCGATGCTACCTCCTCTGGTTTTCCTATGCGCCCCAAGGGATTTGTTGATTCTACCACTTTTTTAAATTCATCATCAAACGCCTACAAATCATCATCCAATGCGCAAGAAATCAAAATATCATCAAATTAAAATGAGCATATCTTCAAAAAATAATTGTATCTCACATTATCAACCAGTGGAGTGGCAATGAATGTAGGAGCTACAGAATTAGCTCTTATGCTGTCGCTCGCCCACTCGCATGCCAAATTCCTTGCTAGCTGATTCATTGCCCCTATGTACACACATATTAATGTGTTATAAAACCTGGTTTGTTTACCGTGTTGACATTCATATTTTGTGTAGCAGAACACATTCTTTGCTTTTTTGAGCGGTGAATTTTATAGGTCTAAGTTTGTTTATGACGTGAACATGAACGAACAAGTTAAATTTCAAACAATATAGGTCTAAGTCTGATCTCTATTCCTACTGGAACAAATATCATAGAACATGATTGGCATAGAAATATATTGAAAATATTCAAATCCAACAAAAAGGTAATGACACAATCCATAAAGGTCAAATTGGACTCTCTAAAAAAGAGAAAGAGCAACAATACAAATAACTAAATAATCTCTATTAATTCTTCAATTTTTGTATATAGAGTAACTTTCAATATATCATTCTTTATTTAAAAATGAATATTTAAATTGTATTTAATTATTAATGCCTATAATTAATAAAATTTTCAAAAAATAAAATTTATTTAATTTAATTTTTATTTATTTATTTATTTTAAAATATATGATAACAGCTTGTAAATAATTCTTTCTTTTATTTATAAGTTTGAAGTCATTTTATAATTTACATGTATGAAAACTCATCTTAATTAAATATTTGATTTCAAGTATAATATTTGGGATCGGATCAAGTATTTATTTTGAGGTATGCATTTTCTTGAGATATAAAGATAATTATAGATAATTTCTACTTTAAATGTAGTTTAAAATATAATACAAGTGGATTGAATTTCAAACTGAATAATAATAATAATAATAATAATAATATTTAGTTAGATGAATAGTGGAGAAATCTACCTAATAATGTCTCAAATAAAAAAAAGTTTGGATGAATTTTACCATTTGCTATAGATCTATTTAATTCATTTTATTTGAGATATCTATGTTAGATACTTGTGCGCGTTAGATATTCTTCAAAACCAATCATAATACTTGGTTGTCGAGAGCTTAGAGCAGCATTAACGCAAGGGGAGGAAGAGTGGGTTAAAAAAAAATTTTTATTATTATTTTTTTTGTTTTGTCCGATTTAAAAAAAAAAAGTTGACCAATCGTGGACCGCCACGTATTAGTGGGATCCGCGAAAAGTGATAAAATCCTCACAAACTAACCTTTTACGGAAAAGGTAGAAGATGCAGGTTTTAATTAATAGTAGGACCCACATAATTTTAAATTATTATTTTTTGGAAGAATCAGTCTTTAAGAGGCACCGATATTAATGCTCTTACTACCCATGATTCTCAGCTATGCCCTATAAGGCCGTCCAAGGGCCATCTATCGTTATACGGAAGCATGACATACCGAATTTCATAGTTCGGTTAATTTAGACGGCATTACCTATTTTGGAATCTCTTACTTATATTAAAAAGACAATTATTTTACTGGGCATGTTGACAAAGATCAATACTCAAATTACCTGTAAAGTGTGAATGAATTCATATGTTTATACCGAAGGTTTGTACCAGTGCGGGAGATAAACGTGTGGCCGTTGTATTTTATTGTCCAAACTATTTAAACTTATAATGTAATTTTTTGTTCAATATCCGGTTTGAACAAAAAAAATCATCTCAATATATACATTTGAAATAATAATATATTTTTTATTTGTAAATAAATAATATTTATTTTAGCTTAAAATAATTAAAATTATATAAAGTTACGATATATATATATATATATATATATATATATATATATATATATATATATATATTTTGGCTGTAACTACAATGTTTGTATATACAGCTGTAGTTCACCATCCGGCTAACACATCATATTTTAGAACATTGACGATCTAGTGTAAGCTGTAGTAACAAGACTCACACACAGATGGGTTTTGGACTATTTCTGATATTTGGTTTTGGTTTCTTATTGAGTGAGTCAGTATCACTGTTTTGGTTTCTTATTGAGTGAGTCAGTATCACTGTATCACGGTGAAAATTATTTTATTGAGCTGAGTGGTTCTGGTTTTGGTTTCACTTTTTGATTATTTTATAAGGTGAATTTAAAAATTATTATATTTGCACCCAGTGATCCAGTTATAAACTTTATGCACCTAGTAAAAGCTACATCTAGGTTCGCGACTGGTCAGTATGTACCTTTTGTGGCACTGTAGATGGAGCTGATGCTAAGTGAGACGACCCCAGAAATGGAGGATATGAACACGATGTTACCACATCCTGAAGCTTTGAGCAGAGGATGTGCAAGCTGGCTAAAATGATACGCAGATTCCAAGTTGGTCGAAATGTGGAACGAGAAATCCTCAGCCGTATGCTCTATTGTTGGCTTTGACCGGATTGCGCCAGCATTGTTGATCTAATAACAAGAATACAACCGGAGACATGAATCAGCCAATTTTTTAAAAAAGTTAATCAGCCAAAAGTTTTACACTTGATCTGTCTTTCTTAAGATAACATAAAAACAATCAAATGATATAGGGAGATTAATTACAAGGATACTGAGCTTGGCATCAAACAAAGAGTACACAGTTTGCATTAGCTTCTCTCTTTCGGTCCAGGACGATACGTCACAGACTGAACCAGTGACTTGAAACCCTTTATTCTTCCACTTGCTTAAACACTCGTTGAGATGTGCTTCGTCTCGAGCACATGTATGTATTATCACCCCAAATCCTGCAAGTTCCTCTACTATAGCATGCCTAAAAATTTCAAGAATCAACAGCATATATTCAAAAGAGTCTGTCACCGTTGCTTTTAAGATGAATATCGAAAGAAGAAGGTTTTACGAACCCAATGCCTTTGGTTCCACCGGTGACAAGTGCGGTCTTGCCTTGAAGGCTCCATCTACGTCTTTGCTCTTCTCCAGCCATTCCCCTCAGATTAAAGTGGATGATGTTATAATGAGAATACTTGTGTGGGTTGATTATATATAAGTAAAAGTTTAGGCCACGTCCACACAAATTTGAAGTGGATGATGTTATGGGATTTCGTGGTGGTTGATTACATATAATTTTTTCGTTTTTGATTACATTAAATGATAAAATTATGTAAAGCCTATATATCAACGTTTTGAACGTGGGACATTGAGCCAGACGTTAATTTTGACCCGCCTGTTCATGTTGGTGACTCTAAGAAGGCCAGACTAATCAATAAAACTAGGCGGACAGTGTGATTTAATATAATTCATATATTATTTGTATATACTAGGTGGTATTCATGACCACGTCATGCGCGGAGTAAATAAAGTAAAAAAATTATGACTTAATCTATAGATAGTAAAAATGTAAAAGTCATAATCATAAATTTTACATGTTATATAATGAAAGATTGAACAAAATTATGTATGTTTATATAAAGTAACCTTCGATTTAAAAAAAAAAACATTTGTTTTTGGTTAAGTGTAATTGAAGTATAATCTGTGAAAGCAAACATATAAGAGTAAGCAAAAACTTATATAAAATAATTATAAATTTAAGATAAAATAAAATATAGGCAATATAATTATTGCTTTCATGATACAAATTATGAATATAAGATAAAATGAAGCATAGACTATAGAAAAATATAATATGAAATAAACAAACTATAAGGAAACAAATTATAGGCCACAAGAATTAAGTCAATCAAATATATTCCATCGCGAGATTAGTGGTAAAAAAATATCTACAATTTTGTGTATAATTTTTAATTGGTCATGAAAGTTGTGTATAAATTAGTAGTGACTTTTCTATATTTACCGAAATCAGATTGTGTTATGTTGATTTTGTATAACAGTTTTTTTTTTATTTGTCTATTACATAAATTACAGTCAAACTTAAAATTAACAAAAGGAATAAAGTAAATATAGGAAACCAATATTATTGGATTTGATGTTAAAAGAAGCCATCAAATCCCCCATTTATTTAAATTCTAGGGTTGATTTCCCATTTATTTAAATTCTAGGGTTCATTATTTTAAATAGTGTCCGTTTCTTCAGTTATAATGAATGAGCACAACTAACACATTACTTTTCAACCATGATTACTAAGAACGTTAACATGTCAGAACTCAGCACCGAATCCAAATGCATTAGTAAGAAAATTATATGTGGAAACATGTTAAACTGAATGCATATTGTAACCCGATTTAGAAATAAATATCACTCGGTACGAGTTGGAAATAGATACAACAGTCGGGAAAAATCACAGATGAAAATCAACCACTTCTAAGTGTCTTTCTCATTGATTCCTCAGAACTTTCTCTTGTCTATCTGTAAGAATTTATGAGGATTGACTCATAGCAAGAGAGAATACAATCAACTTGTGACTGAATCTCCTTCACCCACAAGAGAGAGCTCTTTCTTAACAAGAGAAGATTCAAACCAACTTGTAGATGAATCTACACAATTTCCCTACCATACAACCCAAAATACTACAGAGTAGTAAATCAGTTATACGACGGAGATAAACACTCTAGCTTGAGACTAGTCCTTAAGAAGTAACACAACACATAGAGTTTGTGTACCAGAGATTAAGAGGACTAATAATCAGTAATCTAAAGTTAAGAAGAAAAAATTAAGAATTAAGTGAGTATCTAGACAAGTATTAGGCTGCCACAAGGCAGCCTCTAAACCGTGATCCTCAAACACTTTACATTGTGAACATTGATTAAACACAAGTAAAGAGAGAAGAGAGAGCACGAAATAGATGAGAAAACTTGTCTATTTTATGTATATTCAGTGTATTTCTATGTTTTACAAGAGAGAAGTCACAACCTTTATATAGGTAATACAAGATTCATCAATAAATGCAACAACACTTGCATGCTTTTGCATGAATAATTTAAATGATGAACATGCAAGAGATCTTCATTTCCTAGGAGAATAAATGTTAACATACAGAGATCATGTTAACTTATCTTCAAGTCTTCATCTCAATATTATCCCTCAAGCTTGACAATAGGAACTAGTCAAGCTAGGAAACCATGAAAACCTTCATCATCAATTTCTTGGTTGTGACATGGCTTGATCAAAGAGCTTCGATCTTCAGCATTAAGTGCACATCATCTTCTTTAATTTGGACAGACATGAGAAGTCTTCGGCCTTGTCATGATGACTGCGGCCTTGACTCTCTCTCTATTCTTCTTTTTCATGGAGATGATCAGCCTTGTCCAGAGACATCGGCTTCTACCTCTCCTTTCCTTTATCCTCTCTATTTCCCTCCCCCAAGCTTGATCGTCGGGAACTGAAAGGACCAAAGGTCAAGCTTGCCACACGCGAAAGACTGCCTCATTATAAAAAATCTCATCATGTAAAACCACATGAGACAAAACCATGATGAGGAAAAATAGTATAGCTTTCACGGTGCATGAAGTAGCAAGACCTTGGTATATAAACATGAGAACCGGCTCGTTCTCCAAGAGTTTCAATTTCTTAGTTCTTCTTGACTTGATTTCTCTAATAATGGCCTTCTTTGCTTCGGCTTGTGTTTCTCTTGAGAATGTTCATGCATGACTCCTCCCCTTTAAACCTTCTTCAAGAGATTTAAAGAAAATTTTTGTAAAGTAAATGTCGTGGGGTTTAAGAAAAAACAACATGGGACATTGCGATAGCAAAAAGAGAAATATAAGAATATCATTTAAACTAAGGTAAAAAATTGGATAGAGTTTTAGAGTTCAGCCTTTTCGTTTCGAAGAAGAAGGCTTTGAACGAGATACGGATTGAGCCATTTTGAGATTGCTTTCTTGTCATGGTATGAAGCCACGTTTTGAACTCCTGAAACCTTGTGCAGCACGGATCTTGTCATCTTGTGCACATCCAGACTTGAGTTCCAACAACTTAGCACCAAAAAAAAACATGCATTGGGCTGATCCAAAGCTTCCCACCAGCTTGCCTCTCCACTCGAACTTCCACAATAGCCACCTTGGGGTCTGCTTCTTCCGGTCATCCACTATGGTCTGCCATGTCCAAGTCAGTCGGATTAAACTAGGTTGGGCTTGTCTTGTGGTCTCTGAAACTTGGTGGTAACACTTGAACTTCCAAGCAATGAGCTGCGCCTTTTATTTCTTTCTTTAAAGCCTTTAAGGTTTGAATCAGATCACCAACAGACCCCCCTGCTCGTGTGAATGCATCAAACACATAACCAGAGAATAAGAAACCATAGAAATGTAAACCAGAATAGGAGAACCAGAGATTAAGCGGAAGTAAATCGAGAATGAATGAATGGATTATAGAGAATTTACTCAAGAGTTCCAATGGACAGATATATGCTCTGTTTTCTTGATTTAAGCAAAAGCATTTAGCAGCCAACTGCACCCACAAATCTAAAAGAGATTTGGTGTAGGCTGAGACACAATCGAAACCAATGGAACAACACAGATCATCCACAGTCCAAAGTGATGCTTCATCAACAAAACTGTTTGGTCTAATTCTCTTCCCTCCCCCATGTTTGATCCCAAGGTACAAAAAATATAGACCAAGCAAACACAACAAAAGAGAGAAAAAATTGATTCAAAAACAGAGAGAACGAGTTTTCCCAAAGAATAGCAACAAAGCTCTCATACCATGTAAGAATTTATGAGGATTGACTCATAGCAAGAAAGAATACAATCAACTTGTGACTGAATCTCCTTCACCCACAAGAGAGAACCCGTTCTTAACAAGAGAAGATACAACCAACTTGTAGTTGAATCTACACAATTACTCTACCATACAACCAAAAATACTACAGAGTAAATCGGTTATACGAAGGAGATAAACACTCTAGTTTGAGACTAGTCCTTAAAAGTAACACAACACATAGAGTTTGTGTACCAAAGATTCAGGGGACTAAGAATCAGTAATCTAGAGTTAAGAAGAAAAAATAAAGAATTTAGTGAACATCTAGACAAGTATTAGGCTGCCACAAAGCAGCCTCTAAAGCATGATCCTCAAGCACTTTACATTGTGAACATTGATTAAACACAAAGAGAGAAGAGAGAGCACTAAATAGATGAGAGAACTTGTCTATTTTATGTATATTCAGTGTATTTCTATATATTACAAGAGAGAAGTCACAGCCTTTATATAGGCAATACACGATTCATCAATAAATGTAACAACACTTGCACTCTCTTGCATGAATAATTTAAATGATGAACATGCAAGAGATCTTCATTTCCTAGGAGAATAAATGTTAAACATGCAGAGATCATGTTAACTTCTCTTCAAGTCTTCATCTCAATACTATCTCTTGAATTTTCTATAGAATTCTAACAACAGTCCTTAACTGTTGTTTTTGTTTTGATTATCTCTTCTTTGCATTGTCTCATATATATAACAACCAAGAAATAATATGAAAAACTTACATATATTTTCAACGAAGAAACACATTTTTTCAAACCAAAAATCAGGAGTTATGAAAATAACTTTTCATAAATACCGGTTGTGTATGGTTCCTAATCATCGAGGCAAACTGACATAAACAAATAAAAAGTCTCAAGTGGACAACGTTCGATGGATCACAGAACAAGATTGATCTCGAGAAATTCTTGTTGCTTAAAGACTGCACAATCTTGGGACTCTCATCGCATGATCCAAAGGATAAGGTGATCGAGTTGTCATTTTCTTGGAGGTGCAACCAGCAACATCATGCCAATTCAAGTTTGATTGAGGACTTGATACTCGCATTACAAACATTTCAAATGCCCAATTTCTAATTAGTTAGGTTCCATCTATTGTTCGAGAAAGACATGTTTCTCCGGATTGAATATGATCTATGATTGTATTTTATACGGTGCCTAGAATACATTTATGTGTGTACCAATATATTTATAGATGGACCCGTCTAGCTTACAGGTTCTCGGCCTACCAAAGAGTTTTGTTATTTGTGAACATGTTGAGCAGTCTCAGATAGAAACATGAAAAGGCCTTTTCAGATCGTCTTATTAATTCAAATACAAAGGGTTCAAATAAAAGGTCAAAGAAACAGAGCAAATCAGGGTTTTTGCTCCAATCACAAACCCCAAAACACAAAGAGATTAAAAGAAAGGCCTCAAACCACAAACTCCGGCAGTATCAACCCGGTAATTGCTTAATAAACTGTAGAAACACAAACTTGAAACCAGATTCAAGTTATATTATTGTCATATTTCTTCAAGGATTCCAAAGAAGTGTAGTCTCTGCAATCATGGAAGTTACAGTGTAAGGGTCCATGTTGGAAGCTGGCCTCCTATCCTCAAAGTATCCTTTCCCTTCCTTCTCCGTGTCACGTCCTACACGGATTGATGCTCCACGGTTTGCAACACCCTTTTAACAAAGATTCAAAAAAAATTAACACAAAGTTCAGTACACAAAAATGTTATCAACTCTTTAAAAAATTTAAATGTTTACCCATTTGAAAGTGTTGATATCAGCAGTTTCATGGTGTCCAGTGAGACGACGCTCGTTGCCTTCACCGTAAGCAGAAATGTGCTCCTTGTGTCTCAGTCCGAGCTTATCAATTGCCTTCTTGATTATCTCGTATCCTCCTTCCTCCCTCATCGATTTAGTACTGAAAAAATTATTTACCATATTTCAGATTTTTTTTTTCCAAAAGAACAAATTATATAACAAGCTTAAGTTACATGATCCTTTTACCTGTAATTGGTGTGAGCACCAGCTCCGTTCCAGTCACCCGGAATTGGTTTCGGGTCAAAAGATACAACCACACCAGCAATCTCTGTGATCCTCTGTTTTTTAAAACCACCAAAAAATTGTACTCAATTTTATATTCCATTAAGAGAGCAACAACAATTGAGAGTGGGTGATACCTCCAAAATAAAACGAGCAATCCACACTTCATCAGCAGCTGAGATACCAACCGATGGTCCGACCTGGAACTCCCACTGTCTCAACAAAAAAAAAATTATTTGGTCATTACTACATTATGCAAAAAAGATTTAATTCTGTTGGATCTTGAAGTTATACCTGACCAGGCATGACTTCTCCATTGATTCCACTGATGTTAATTCCAGCATACAAACAAGCCTTGTAGTGAGCATCAACAATGTCTCTTCCAAAAGATTTGTCAGCTCCAACACTGCAGTAGTATGGTCCCTGAGGGCCGGGGAATCCACCAATGGGCCATCCGACAGGCCAATTCACATCTTTCTGCAACAGAGTGTATTCTTGTTCGATTCCGTACCTAGTATGCAGAGCTAAATCAGACCGCAAGAAACCAAAAAAATATATAACGAAAACGGGAACAGGGGAATTTGGGTTAACCATGGCACTTCAGCAACAACATCAGGGTTGCTAAAGATCTGAGCTGCAGCATGTCTCTTGTTCGTAGGGATTGGTTCACCCGCAGGGGTGTAAGTATCACACATGACCTAACAAAACCGATTAAAAAAAACGTTATCATTAACTGCCAAAACAGAACATGCGCAAGAAAACCGAAGTTTAACAACTCACAAGAATGTTGTTGCCTCTACGGAACGGATCTTTGAAAATCGCTTGAGGGCTAAGGAACACAAATAAAAAGGAAGGTTATTAAGCAAAAAATAAAATTAAAAGATGAGTTTGAAATAGTGATAAAAATTTGAGAAGAGGCCTTACTATAAGATCACTTCACTGTCTTCACCAGGAGCTTGGCCAGTGCTTGAACCATCATAATTCCATTTTGGGAGCTTTGATGGATCGGTCACAGGTCCAGGGAGAGTCTGCAGGTAAATAAAACAGAGAATCAGTAACTCAGTATAATCAAACTCCTAATCTTTCTAATACCAAAAAAGTTCAGAATCTTTCTCCGTGTGGGTCAATTTTCCGACAATTTTTTTTTATTTTTCGTCGAGTTAAGTGAAAAACATATACCCTGGCTTTGCTTCTCATATCCATTCCTGAACCACCAACCCTGTTTTTTTTTCAAAAAAAAAAAAACAAAATAAGAAAAGACAAAACACATAACCCTTTTTTTGTGTGGTAGAAGATGTAAATATGTAATTACAAAACAATATCTTCTATCTATCTGGATAAGGAAAGAACAAGAACATAAACAAGAATGTGTAAGAAAGAGGCAAGAACGAAGGAGGAAGACGAACCATATGTATTCAGCGATGATTTTCTCAGTGTTGTCTGAGAGGTCAAGGTTAACGAGATCGGTCAGAAGACTCATGGTTACAGAGAAAATGACAAGAAGGTTGCAATGAAATATACTCAAATCTCGGATAATGTGGTTTTTGGTTTATGAGATGATGTTTTGGAGTTCGTGGTTGTGGGAGTACTTATAGAGAGCAACGAGGGTACATACTACAGAGATAGGGAGAGAGAGCAGAGCCTCTGTTTTCCAAATATTATTTTTAAATTAAAACCATAAAATATATTAACGCGATTTCTTTTTATCTAACCAATGTATTAAATTGAAGTTATATAGTTTAATGGTGATTTTTGTTTTCGTGTCGTCCTTAAATTTGATTGTTGACTTTTTACAAGAATCAAAATAATTCATTATTGACTTATTCTCTGATTACTGTATATTGTACATTTGATATTCAAGTAGGTGGATAATTTATGAGAAGTTATGTATGCGTTGATTTTCTTGTAAGAGTAGCTGAGTAGGTATTCTAGGGTAATAATAACTTTAGCATGATAAAGTAACCGTTCATACTTTTGTCTTACAAGGAAGTTGGCCAAATAGGCGAGGAAAAATAAAAAACCGTTTTTTCACCGATTTTGGACCAAAAATGTTTTGTAAGTATCGTTTGTGGAAAAAAACAGACTTAAAAAGTCCGAATGATAAATATAAAATATCAAATGGATGAAAATCAAAATATAATAGACGTATAATTTACTAATTAGCTTATTACAGACGTAAGAATATAAGAGCAGAAGACGCTGAAAATAAAAATATCAAATGGATGAAACACGATAAATATGATTAGCATATAATAGACGTAATATCATCGTTCAAAAAATTAAAAGGTAGATCATATATTTACAAAGAAAAATACGCAAAATAAATTGGAAAAAAAACTAATGTACTCCAAAACACCAAAAATGAAAGTAACCAAAAAATACTGTTTTATTTCTATTTATAAGACTCTTCAAACTCATAATTTGCTGAATGGAAAATGCATTGGCGAAATGAACCATATATTCTTAGTAAAGCTGTGGTAAACAGTTTGAAAGTTTGTGATCCAACCTGAAACACCAACAATAAAAGCTTTGAAAACACCAACAATAAAGCTTTGACGTTATCATTTTCATCATCTCTTACATTATACTTTAATTTTTTGTTAAATATTATATTATTTAAAATGACTCATCAGAAATCTAGTTATGCGAAAGGAACCATATATTCTTAGTAAAGCTATGGTAAACAGTTTGAAATTTTGTGATCCAATGGTCCAACCTGAAACATGAAATTAACCAAAGCTTTCAACCAAATTATTTTTTCAGTTGAACAATTGTTAAAACGAAAATTGACAGAAATGAAAGAAAACCGTCGTTTGATGATTCGATTACAACTAGCTAATTACAACAACACCGCCATTTTAATCCATTCGTGCAAGATTATTAACAACGAAAGAGTAGTATAAAAGTAAACACGTGTGCATATTGTCCCAATCAAAAGGAGAAGAACCGGTTTAAACCGGCAGCCGGTTAATTGCAAGTAGGAAGGCTATTGTACGGCTAGAGGACGCGTCCGGTCCACTCTCAGTCCACAAACCAAAGTAACTGCTTCCTCAAAGTTGTTGCTAACTCGTGCCAGTCTTAAGGTGCGAGCCGCACTCTGTTATTATAAAATAATCAATCAAATATCAGAAAAGAAACAAAAAGATTCGATCTTTGATAAGCACACTCCGTTCTTTGTTGAATATATATATTATTATTTATGTTAAAAATATTATATAATATATACATATATTGTTTAGTTTGTTATTATTATTATTTTTTGTTATTTTTACATGTAGATTATATGATATTAAGAATTATCGAGGAAACCAATAATCCGTCATGTGGCACAGAGTTCAAATGCAGGGGTTCTGGGCAAAGTTATATAAAATATTAGTTTATGGTCTCAATTTTTTTTAAATAAATTACATAGATATAGATTTTCAATTTTTTTTAAAAAATAATTATTATATTTTTTAGTAAATCACCTACAAACCAATCCTGTTCAAATGGTAAAAAAAAAATGTTTTTGGAGGTTTATGTTAGAGATCAACCTTGACCATTTATTAATAATTTAAATTGTAGAGCTTTTCCAATAAAGATTTACGTTCATATACGAAATCTAACATAAACACAATATAGTATTGATATTTAATTGAAAAAATCTTAAAATTATTATATTTTTTCATTTTTAATTTTGGATGAATTTCAGTGTTAAATTTTTTTTAGCTATTGTAAACAGCTTCGAATGATAGAATATTTTAGTCTTTTACATGCCTTCAAAATTAGTAAAAAAAAACTCTGATACTACATTATATATATGTAATCAGCCTCAAGTAATATCATTAATACTAATTTTAAAACAATTTTGTAATAGAAAACCATATATATATATATATATTAAAAAGATATCAAATTGCAAAAAAGATATCCATCTCTTTTTCTTAAATATAATCTGAGAAGTAAATTTTCTAAATTTAATTGTGTATCATCATCAATTTGAATAGCGCAGAATATCTCCTACTATAATCCCGTAAATAATAAGAAAAATATATGTTCAACTCTAAACAGTAACCAATGAGAAAACCAAGTAATAGCTAAATTTCTCCGACTTTAATGTTTTACTAAAATGACTTCGCAACAAGGCTGGCCCGGAGTACAACCATCAAAACCACCGACTAGGACATCCATGAAACCTTAAATTTTGTTTATAACCTTTTCCATATAAATTTATTATTATTATTTATATTTAAAATAATTTATATTTTTATAGTAATATTTTTATATTTTCGCATTTTCATCAAAAAATACTGATTAAATATATTCTTAAGTATTTATTATTTTCAAGTACTTAATCTCTAGTTACCAAATAAATTTTTAAAAAATATATCTTAAAAATAAAGTTTAAAATGAGAAAGGCTAGGCAGATATGTTACTATAATGTTTTATGTTCTTAAGAATTTTTTCTAAAAAGAACCAGATTAATAGTTGTACCACCACAACAACCACAATGGCCATTTTAAGCACTCCATTTCAAGGCCCGTGATAGCCATAATTCTTTGACCCATAACCACAAGAAAAGTTAGTGGAAACAAAATAATAATAAAACTTACGTAGCATGTTTATTGTCTGCCTGTTTCTTAGGATAAAAATGCAAAACTAAAGTAAAATAAAAAAAATTCTTTACATTATATCAATAAATTTTTGTTTTGTTGTTTTATATTCTAAACTTTTCCATGGAAAGTTTAACAAGAATTCTTTTAGTGTATTCAATATGCATGTGACTTAAGTTTCAAAAAAAGAATGCATGTGACTTAATTCTACTAATTACTTCTTTTTTCTGAGAAGAATTGGAAAGTAAAGTATATGCTTTGATTTTTGACCGTACGTCTAATTTTTCACACCTTACCAACCAAATAGAATATTCTTCTTTCACATCTTTTGTGTTTAAAAGTTGAATAGAATACCTTTGCGGTCTTTTTGCAATGTATGTTAATTTTCACCAACAGCTAGAGTCGATTTTACGTTCTCACAAAAAAAAGTTGATAGGTTGTTTAATATCGAACCAACGTGAATCAAAAGTCAACGATATGATTAGTTCTCACTAACAAAATTTGGTCTATTAAAATTCCAACTTGATAAAGGGATGAATCTTAGAGTCGCTGATTAATACGGTTCGTAGATTAAAAATCTTTAAGCTACTTCGGGTTATTGGCTTCCTTATGTTATTTCCTTTACGTTTAACTACCACATTACAAACAAATGAAAAAGATTGATTGAAACCGTGTATCACTTTACTCCATTTCCTATGTATCTCTAATGGCATCTCCAACTCCACTATATTTCTCACTATAAAATAGAATTTAAATAAAAGATTCAATTATATTCTATTCTTCACTTTATCATAAAATAAAAAACAGGTTTACTCTATAAATAGAATAAATTTTTATTTTTTATTCATTATTTTATTTTTCATTCTAAAATAGAGTACCATTAAAGTATAACTCAATTCTATTATAAAATACTACTATATTTTAGAATAAAAAAATAAACCATTGAAAATAGTCTAATGTAAAACTTCTTTTTTCCTTCAAAATTGAGTAGAAAGGAATATAGAGTAAAAATGTTTCAATCCTACTTCATTTCTCATTCCATAATGGAATAACAAACTGTAGTCTGTAACGTCCCGACCGCCCACAGCTAATGGGCCACTAGTGCTGGCTTTGCGGATCAACCCGCCCCGCCCCGCCCCGCTGCGGATTGAATCAATTTTTGATTCAAAAAATCAACCCGCGTAACCCGCAAACAAAAAATTTTCTATCCGCACCCGCCCCGCAAAAATCTGCGGGTAACCCGTCAAACCCGCAGGTAATATTAATTATATTAAAAATAATTATTATATAGTTCAAAGTTATTATTTTTTAAAAAATTATATTAAAATTATATATTTATAACTAAAATTATATAAATATATACGAGATTTTATATATTTTTATAAAAAACGTTTTTTTTTTAAAAAATCTTTTTTTTTAAATTGCGGGTTAGCGAGTACCCGCGACTCAAATTCGACTGACCCGCACCCGCTCTGCTTAAAATAATCTTGACCTGCATCCGCACCCGCCATTGCAAATTTTCAAATTGTTCGACCAGCACCCGCGGATCAAACGGGGCGGGGCCCGCGGGAATTGATTAAAATTCCCAGCTCTATGGGCCACCCACACACGCTCACTCGGCCCATGGACCTCATCCCGTTGGACGGACAGTGCGTTAATTTTTTCGAAAGCTCGAAATCATTATTTACTTACCCTGCAATCATCACATGGTCTTTTCTCGTGCTTCGACCTCACTCGGGAATCAATTTCCCATAGGCCACTCATCCTTTCACAACTTCAGCTTAATCACGCTTAATCCTGAAATTCTAAACGGTTATATAACGAAAAAAGTAAATGCACTTTGATGACATAGGTAGCCAAATCAATTTTCTTAAACCTCTCCGCATATACCAAAAATCAAAATGTCACATGAACAAACAAAAATAGATTATTCTATTTATAAAGTAAATCCCATTGTAGAATTAAAAATAAAATAGAATTGAAGTACTTTTTACTTTATATTTCTTTTTACTCCATTTCGAAAAAAATAAATGGTGTTAGATTGGACATGCTCTTAGTCTAGAACCGACTTCTCAGTCGACCAGCATGTTCTGTGTGTTACGATGATAAGATTCCATATCAAATTTTTAAAAGGACTAATAATAATTTATAAGAAAGTTGAGGCCATTCACTGGTCATATTGTTTTGATCTCTAAACATATCAATTTAGCTTAGTTGAAATAATCAAGAGAGAATAGAGAGAAGAAAAATTGAACTGGTATACTGATAATTTTTTTTAAAGAATGAGATCAAGATAAAAAGAAAAAGAAACATTAGAAGAAATTTTGAGAAGAGAAATAATCCTGAAGTTGGAAAGCTATGGGGACCAATAACCAATTAAAAAAAGGATTGAACTTCCTTGTACAATTCAAGGGGTATTATTTATTATTGCATATGCAATTTGCAATGTAGATGTGGACACTTTATGTAGTGTAGATGTAGACGTAAACTGTTCTAATTTTCAACTGCAAATAATGTTTTTAATGCAATGACTGATACGACTTTTTTAGATGATAGTTGAGTTTTTTTATAAGAAAAACTGTATAATATTGATGATACCATAAATTAAAAGAAGGACTTACATTTTTTTCTAACAATAAACTACACTACTTCAAACTAGACACCGACGAAAGTATTCAAACCGGTGGAACGGTATTAACATAAACCATAGATGATAGTTGAGGAGCACTTCGTGTAAATTTATCCATCATTGTATTCTTTGTTTTTGTGATATGTTGGATTGTGACTAGAGAATAAATTATTTCATTGTTAAAAATTATTCAAATGCACGGTAAAAGCTGGTCTTTCTATAGACACCTACGCACTATTTTTATCAGTAGAGAATAGTCTTATGCAAATACCAACTGAAACTGCAGAGTTTTCATTCACTCTATTGCCAAATCCAAGTTTCACATTTTGCATGTAAAAGTAATATACTATATCGGATATTCATGATTTCCATGATATTGCATGTTAGATTTTCTGTGCACTAAAACCATCTTTGACATATAAATATGTTTTTATCTTTCTAAACTCCATCCATATAACATTTATAAATATTTTTTTATTTAGTTTTATTATAAAAAAAAAAAAAAAATTTGACGATGGTCATAAAAATAATTTTATATCATTTATAGTGACTAAAATATTAGATGATCTATAGTCACTAATTTAATAAGTAATGTAGATTTTGATCCGCGTTTTAAAAGCGCGGAACCTTTTTATTTGTCAAAAAATATATTAAGTACACATATAAAATTTACATGTTTTATATATTTTTATCTTTCAATATGCATAATTTATATTTCTATGAACACATAAATAGAAAACTTATATTTATGTAATTGTATTTTAATTGTTTTGATTATTTATATTTATTTATATTGTAATCTCTATCTATCTTTAAACCAGGACTTAAAGTGTTCATTATTTTTAACTAAATTATTTAAATTAGATCAAATCAATATTTTCATATCTATTTTAAACATGCGGTTTCAACGATGAACCCGGTGACTCGTATATAAACATGTTTTGATATAATAAAAAACTAATAACTAAAATTTTGTTAAAATATCGAAAAACCGTTATCAACCCAGGATCTGATATTATGCCACCAAAAAAAAATTGTGATATAAAGAACTAAAATTAGTTGGATGTATTTTCAAAATTAACTTTAAATAATCATTTTAATTATTTATTATCTTATTTTTTTATAATGATTACTGTTTTGTTATAAAAGTTACTTAATTAAAAACTGAATGTGAAAACATAAATCTCACATTTAATTTTATTTTATAAATAAAACGTGTATTTATATTTTATATTGTATTTTCTAGTATACGTTGTGTTTTATTTATATTTATATGTAAACATTTTACTATTATTTTGTTTATGGATCAACTACAATTGATCCAATAAACTGTGAATACAAGAAGTAATTCGGTTTAAAGTATCAGTTGAATTTAAAATTTTAGATGAAACTAGTTTGTTCAGTTTTTACATTGTTTAAAATATAATAATTTAGTATTAATTTGAGATTCATTTTCTTAGAAATCTTAAGTTGACTATATGTCACAGTGTGCAAGTTTCAATTTCATAAAAAAAAATTGTTTTTATAAAAAATCTTTATTTTCCAACGTATATTTATAACTTTCATTATTAAAGTTATAATTATATAGTCCAACAAAACCGAAATATAAATGATATGGGTCACACAAAAAATATGAAATATTTATATGGAATGATTATGGATAAATAGTTAGATAGTATCCATAAATATTTTTAAAATAATTAATATTGTTATTCATAAATAAAAAAATGGCATGGGATTGTAAATTAGAAAAAAAAAACTAAAGGCATAATTCTAAGATGGATTATGCTTTAATAGTATACTAGATTTTGACCCGCGCTTTCAAAGCGCGGATTTATTTTTGTTTTTTTTTCAATTGACAAATATTTAGTAAATGTCACATTTTCATATATTTGTGTTTTATTTTATAAAAGACTTAAAAATTTTATCTTTATTTATCGTATTTTATTTTAAATGACTATTTATGTTAAAAAAATTAAACTTTATTTTTTTAATGAATTAAGTTGGTATAACTCTGATAAATTAATTTTATTATGGGGTTAATATTTTAATTAAAAAATTATATACTTTTAATAAAGATTTATACTTTTCAATAAAAAATTCAATTATTTTTATGAATGCTTAAATTATATTAAGAAAAGAAAAAAATAATAATTAAGAATAGTTGAAAAAAATTATTTGAACTTGGACTCAATGGCCCAAAGGAAAAAAAAAAGTGAGAATTGAATCTGATTTTTTAATAGGCCCAAATGGCCCAAGAGAGATTTGATTTGGGCTGGATCCAAAAATAATGACCCAATATAGATTTGTTATTAATATTACTTAATTGCTCTTAATGAAACATGCAATGTTAGTGAAGGAAACATGCCCCTAAGGTAATTATGACAATAGGATCTTGTTTTAATAGTATATATATAGATAAAACAAAGTACATTTTGAAGTGACCGTATAGTCAGGTTTAGTAAATATTTTGAAATTAAAATATACATGATACATTTAAAGAATATCTTCCACTATTTATCCGACCTGTATATTAAAATCGGATCTTTTCCAAAAAAAAAAAGATTACTTTTCGGATAGTGAATAGATCTAATTACCGGTTCCCAATTAAAAGAAGATCTTTCAACAATTAGTAGCTTAATGTTGATGAATTATTAGTACAATGACGTATTGAAGTCCCTCTGTTGATTATTAATCGCATTGTTGAATTAATACACTATATTCCATACAAATATAAGTATAAAGTAAATAGTGCTCTTATAATTGAAATATAGAATCTGAATCTCAACCAACTTAAATTATAGTTAATGTCAGATTTATATGATTAGCGGTTTCTAGACGTCATCACATGTTATGTACTCTCACGATCCAGCGCTCATGTCCTCATATGTCTATACCTGCAAATTTACAACTGATATATAATGGAGCGCCCACATTATTGTTATAGAAGTATAATCTACAACAATTACTTTTATAAACAGCCGATAATGTATACTTGAGCATCTTTTATTTTCCTAATGATGTATCATATTTATTACGGTTCTAAGTATATTTTATGAACTAGTATTATATTCTGTAGATTGTATGATTAACTATTTATGATTGGTCTCCTCATACATACGCCAGAAGGAGATTAAGGGACAAATGCTAGTCAACTTTGCCTTTTGGAAAAGACTTTAGCCATTGTCACTCTATTTAATCTAAGACGTTAATGCTTTAATTTGGCCTTAAGTACACACTTAAAGCTATAAACTCTAATCATTTTCTTCGTATATAATTATTCAGTTCTTAGGGTTTCCAACTATATATAATTAAAAACTCAAAATTCATTTCTATTGCAAAGATTTGATGTCAAGCTAAATTGTCTCAATTATGCGAAAAGGTAAATTGTTTTCCCTTTTAATTATGTCAAGAACGAAATTATCAACTTTTTGTAGATCAAAATGCTATTATATTACTCCATAATATGTTATATGGAAAGCCACCAAAATAGAATAACTAATAAAAAATAAATTTCTATGAAAAGTACATGCAATTTTAACTAATGAATCGGTAATCTGTTTTGCTTTCAAGATGATACAGACTACAAAAGTTGAGTTTCATAAACAGTTATAGTCTGTCTGTTGATCAATCTTTTTTTTGGGTCAAAGTCTGTTGATCAATCTAAAAAAGATAATTTTTTCGGCAAATATAAGAGTTATTTAAGTTATGAAAATTAGTGGTCGCTCTAGTGAAAAAATATGCGGAGAAGCGTAGCCGGAGAGATGACCCGTGGGGCCGTGACCGTAAACGGTTCATACTCTTTTTGGGAAACTCAAAATATGCTACCGATTTCGAATTAATAGCCCCACCACGTAGAAGTGGCCTCTCATGGTATTAAATTTCTTTAAATCCCAACCATTTTAACACTTGTTAATTTGTTGAGTAAAATTTGCTTGATGGTAGTCGATTGGTCAACCAAGTGATATTTATATCACACATCAAAAATATAAATTAATGTTTTTTTATTCATATTACTATTTATTTGTTTCTAAATAACATCAACTAGTTCGGACATTTGTATGTAATACGTATGGTTAAACACACAGTATTATAACATATAGACACACACACACACACATATATATATCATATATAATTTATTATTATATGTGATTATTTGACAAATTGGTTGTTTGCTTTAACAGAAAATGTACCCGTTGTAATCAAATCAATGGTAATGTGTTTGACAATGAACATGCATCCGACCATATACATATGTTAATAAAATAGGCAATGTGTTATTATAATTTTAATACGATTATACCGAACCATAAGTAAATTTAGGCTACTATCGTTTCAGTGTATGTATATATATCCATGTCAAATTGTCAACAGTTTACAGCATATTTTTACGCAACTCATTACGTGCATATTAGCTAGCTAGAGCACTGTATGCGTGCAGTTTTAACTTATAAACACGAATTTAACCGAAATGACGCTTACATAATTTGAACTTAAGTCAGATATGAACAAGTCAAATTGTGTTGCTTTCGTGTATTACGGGTTGCTGTGTGTATATATGAACAAGTCCAGAATATAGCTAGCCAACAAATGTTGCTTTCATTTTTAATTCAGTTCGGTATAATATAGATTCATAAATTTGTACAGCCTCTTTGTCAAAAAAAATTGTGTTCAGCCTATACATTTATAAAATGCATTAAAAAACCTAACCTTAGAAACGAATGACATGAACATGATCCTATCCCATTTTACAACATTTGGGCATTCATCAATTTCAGCAATTTTAATTGGAATTACATCTTATAAATGCTATCTATACACTTATCAAACTGCATAAACAAACGATGACATCACACATATATAACCAAATAAACAACTATCGTAGACAAAGTATACATAATTACTGCCACCAAAAGGGATATGATAGAAGGTAATATTTGGCAACTAACAAAACAAAACACCATTATTTTAGCAAAAGAAAAAAAACCACTTTTTAGTTTCACGCTCAGAGCACGACTGGACAACAAAAGTTTCATCATACATGATGATATCAAGAGTAGAGAAACAATATGCATCCAGGATAAAAAATAATTATTTTAAATGAAAATATTATAAATTCTTACGCCATTGCTTTTGTATCGAAGGAAAACCAGTCGTTTGTTTGGGTCGAATCTAATGCGAATCACTTTTAGAACTCTTCTTCCCATCTTTTATGTATTAGTGGCGCAGTCTTTATTATAAAGGTTCTATATTGGGAAAACATCCATTGAAGAAGCATTTCTTTTTTTTAATACCATGTAGGTTTATAGTAGAAACTTTTAGAAAGACAGTGTTAAGTATGCTCCCAAAAAACTACTTGTTCTTATACTTCTTATTTCTTTTCATTTTCTAGAGTTCTTATATTAGTAGTTTATGAAAAAATGTACAACTCAATATATATAATTAAGAAATTGTTTAGAATTTTACCACAAATGATAGAATTTAATCATCCATAAAATGTATCGCTATGGTAGAGGGCTTGACATCTTTTTCTTAGATATTAACTAGACTTTGTCACTGCTTTTATGGGTTCTACGACTACGACCCGATCGATCAAGAACCACTCAGAATCTACTTTTACATCCGTTAATCTCAAAAGACTAAAAATCCACTTTTAATCCGAATATGTGTGTGTTATGTATGCTCGTCGAGTGGGCACTGACTCAGTTTAGGTAATGTGGTGGACACAGAGAAAAGATGAAACAAAGAAATTTGCCTATTACTGGTAGTCTAGGCTCATTGGGCGGTTGATGTTATTCAGCTTTGCTTTTTTTCCCTTGGATGTTACATCTTATCTTAAAGGTATATTCCCATTATTTTACAATTGGAATATTTGTTTTTTCTTCAAGAATTCGCGAGTGTATTTGGTAAAAAATGAATCAACGAAATTCAGTAATTTAAATCAACGATTTTTTTTTTATCTAGTGCTGAGAGATTGTCCATAATTTATCAGCTTTTGTTTACTCTTGATATTTTTTTTGTAAGATTTTTTATTTTTTTACTTTTGTTTGCATTAATATATTTTTTGTGTGTGTGTTTTTGGGTTTTTTTATAGCACACTTATATGTTTTCAAAATTGGCTTGGACTGAGGCCCATCCTAACAAACGTAAACTTAAAAAAACCCCTAAAATAGACTCAACTCCGAATACTCGGAATGTTTAGAACCAAAACAGGTGGTGGAGAAGACCCTGTAACAAAGCCGAGAAGTCCTTGACCACTGAGGATGGTTCCAAACTGTCTCTTACAAAATGGAATGTGGAATGTAAAGATCCAGGGCTTTAATACCATGTGAGTTGAAGCAAAGCTTCAGTGAAGATGATAAACTTTATGTATGAAGTTTAAGTGCATTTATGAGGCACGTATGAAGTTTGATTGGGAAGCTACTCAATCCTAACTGTCAAAACATGCCGATAATGCTGAGCCAAACATATGGAAGGTTTATGAAAGGGTTAGAGGTACTGAGTTAACAAACATTCGAGCTGTGATGAAGCATCAGTTTGGACTTGTAATTACTAGTATGGTAGTGGATACATGGATTTGATGCTTTGTGAAGGAAGTTGAATGTGATCCAGAAAATTAAGTTCTACAAGAATATGTATCAGTGTTGGCAATTTTAGACCCGGAACAGCTTGTGAGAGACGCAAAGAAAATCAATCTTCCTAATGGGTAAGCTGAAGTCATAGAACCGAAGTATGAAAAGGTACGCAAAAAGTGATCAGAAGCAAGGATCTTGACTTGAATCGCCAAGGAAACAGGCAAGACAATGGTAATACTTTGTTAATTCCTCCAACTACAAGGTTTAAAATGGGATATGTAGAGCATACATCCTCGGCAACAAGTGGTAGGAGCAGAAATTTAAACAAGATGGGAACCTCGTGTTACATAGAAAGAGAATCACTACTGGACAACACGTTTTGCGTCAACTTCACGCCCATAATAGTTGAAATTCAGAAATTACATCTACAAAGTATAAAGCTGCTACAATGTTGAAGTGTCATAAAAATATCAACAGCAATATGCTAGGTCCTCTCCCTTAGTAGCTCACCTTGTGATCGTTTTGTATGATCTTGTTTAGTCTCTGAAAGTTTTTCGTAGAACTTTGTTAAATTTTAACTTTACAAAAGCTGTTTCTTAAAATGGTTTCATTGGCTTTACGGAATTTTTTTCGTAAAGGTATGTTAAATTTAAATTTTTACGAAAAATATTCCATAAAACTTGTCGAAGTTAGTTTTGTGAAAGTTTGTTTCCTAGAATTTTGTATATAGTGTGGTTTTACGCAAGATGTTGTCTAGAACTTATCAAAGTTAGTTTATTTTTTTTTGTCATTGAAATAACTTCAAATGTTTGGTCTCCAACATAATTGTCGGAGTAAAGGAAGTACAAAAGAGAAAGACAGATAAAAGAATACACCAATAGATGCTTGAAAGACAAATACCCTATAAAGGGCGAAATGTGTAGAAACCATGTATTCATACTTCCTTAAGAGAGACTATTGCAGTCTCATCTTGGGTATGTAGATGGAGAATTGGAAGCATCTTCAAGAATGATATCATTGAGCCAACTTGGAAACTAGAAATACAACCAAATATCATCTTCAAGAATGATATTATTTTAATCATGATTTAGTTAATGTAAAACAACCAAATAGTACAAATACATCATTTTGTACAAATAAAAATTAAAAATAGAAAATTCTTACCTTCACGGTCGTGTGAATCAAAGTCTAGCTACTATTAATAATAGACTACTAGACCCTGATCCGCGCGCTAGCGCCGGTATGAATTTTTGGTTTTTGGTTATTTATTTAACTAAATGATATATTTGTAATATTTGATGTATTATATTCACCAAATAAATAATTTTTTGGCATCTTAAACCATCTATTTATGACGAATATTCGATATCATATATAAAAAAAAGAACAAACAGACGTAATTATAGAATTGTAGACGATATATAAAAATAATGGTTATTAATGTAAAATATGAAAAAATATTATATTATGACTTAGGATGGCATAAAAAATTTTAAATTAGTTATACATGTTTAAAGAAAATACAATGATTTTAAAACTTCTACGAAAAATTTAACATATAAAAAATGGCGATGAATTAGTCATCAAATTGTAAATAATTTCATAATTTTTTAATAATAAATTATTTATAGTCTCTGTTTTTCGTCAAGATAATTATTAAATGTCCATAACATTATTATGTTAAAAGGTCATATTATGAAATTCCATGTTGTAACCATTTTTTCCGGGAAGTGTAACAAAAAAATTACATTTAACTCTTCATTTTGTTTAAGTTCTGTGTCGGTAAAAGATTAAAAAAATCTCTCTATCTTTTTCAATGTTCAATTTAAAGCTTATTATGCGAAAATCATACGCAAATATAGGAAATTGATTGGAATCTCTATATCTTTATAGTCTTACAAATTTTAAATTTATTGTTTCCTCTTCTGCAAGCAAATCAATTACCGAAGTAATATATCAATTGGTTGTAATCAAATCTATTCTTATAATTAGTGTAATGATGGTTACAGTTTCTATATTTGATAAATACATTAAAGATACGACATTTTGAGTTTGTATTTATTGATTTGTTTTTTATAAAGCTTAGAAAATCAATATGATGATTGGTTGGTTGATACATCTTATAAGTAAAACAAAAACTATAGGTGATTTGAATATTGTACATCGATTGATGCAAGATGTAAGTTGACTATATAAAACTTGAGCATGATCATTTCAAACTAAAGTATAAGAATGTTATATGCATTTGTTATATTGTAGTTAATATATTTTAAATATTACATACGTCAAGTGATTCACGTTTTCGTAAAAATAAAATTCAAATTCATTATTGGGTCGTACTCGTCCATAATAAGCTATGTTAAATATGATGTATTTTTAGGTTCATTTAATGACATTAAGTTTAAATTTGATTAAGGAAAACTCATTAATTTAACTGAAAAAGACAAACATTAAAATATGTAAGTTAATTTAATGATGTTAAGTTTATATTTGAATAAGAAAAACAAATTAATCTAACTGAAAAAGACAAGCATTAAAATAGGAAATTTAATTTAATTCTCAGTGGCATGAAAGTGTAATTAACTTAAAAAATTTAGGAGTATTTTTTAATGGGTACTTCTCTTTTAATAATATAATAAATGTCATTATGTTCTTATAATGGTTAAGGTAAAAAACAATTAACAATCGAATACTATCTTCGTTTCAATATGTAAGTAGAATTTGTTAAAAGTAATAAAAGTTTTGTTAATATTGAAAAATAGTATTTAATATATAAGTTCAACTAGGCATGGGCGTTCGGGTACCCGTTCGGGTTTGGATCGGGTGTTTTGGATTTTGGTTCTATTTTGTAACACCTCATTGGTCCCATTCTAGTAAATTTACAAGTACGGATCGGATTCAGATATAACACTTCAGTTTCGGATTGGTTCGGATATATTCAAAATAACTATATATCATTCAGATTCGGGTTATATCGGATCGGTTCGGATATATCCAAAGTAAAATCTAAAATTTAAAAGTAAAACATAAGAAATATATCTTTCTTTGTATATAATGGAGTATTTAAGGTATTTATTTAAATTTTCAATACTTGTTGTTAGATATCATATCCAAATAAATATGAAATTGAATATTTGAAATACATATTTATGTTTCAAATATTTATATTATATATTAATTTGTACATTTGGATCGGTTTCTTCGGATATTTTTTGGGTTTTCGGGTTTTTCGGGTTTTCGGATTACCCGTTCGGGTTCGGTTAATAACATTTCGGGTTCGGATATGTTTGTAACACCCTATAAAATCTATTGAGGTATTTTTACATTTCGGATCAGGTACAGATCGGATTTTTCGGTTCGGATTCGGTTCGAATTTCGGGTTTCGGATTTTATGCCCAGCCCTAACTTCAACCAATAATAGCAAAACATGAATTGTTGGATTGATCAGACAATATCTAATAAATGTAAAAATTGCTTTGAGTTATGTAAACACGAAACAATTTTTTTGAGCTAAAAGCATCTATATTGAAAACAGAAGGAGCAATATCTAGCAAATGCACAAAAATGGAAAATAAGAATTAACTTATTAATGGATGATGTCAGGTAATTCATAGAGTAAACTTAAGGTGAGGAGGAAGCAAACAAAAGAGTGGCAACGGCTACTTCGTAGTTACCCACTTATTTTGCTGTCCAATGCAAATTGTTTTCACTCAAAAGTTGTGCTCTTAAAACTTTTAATTAAATAAAAAACAAAATGTAATCTATATATATATATGTGTTTTGTTAACATCATATGCTCAGAATATTCAGATAGCATTGATTGTCGTGTACATTTTCTTATTTACATATAGACATTTAACACAGTACTCAGTACCAAATTGCACTAACATGCTCAATTTTATTTCTTCTTTTCTTTATAAAGAAAAGATGTCATTAATGTCTCACAAATAAAAAAAACTAATAACAATTATTTTATTGACGAGTATTTTAAATAGTTAGAACTTATTTAAAAATATTTCAGAAATCATTTTGGAATTTATACGAAGTTGATTTTATTTTATTTACAGGATGTTATAGTTTTATAATCTCCCTTTTAATAGTATGATTCAAGTTTCTAGGTTTTGTTTCCCACAGTACCACAGTGACAACTGACTGTGTAGTGTCTCTATAGATTTGAGAACACCGTTGGATTTATTTTTGACCGTTTGAAATCTCAAGAAAAGATCTCAGCCGTCCAGTCGACTGCTACTTCATTACTCTTTCTCTTTCGATATCACCAACAAATTTTCTAACTTTTTCTCCATGTCCTTTCTTCCTCACAGCTTTACCCTATTTTCTCTACCCTCACGCAATTTTCACCTTTCCCCTTTTTGTTGGCTTCAACTTATTCTTCATAAAGTCGACATTATTATAACTCACAACCCATAAATATTTGCTTCCTCCTCTGTTTCTTGTCTCTTTGGGTTATCTCAGATTCTCAGAAAAAAAGTCTTTGTCTCTTTCCATGGCTCCTCATCTTCTTCTTCCTCTTCTTCTCCTTTCTCTTTTCGTTCTTGCTTCAGCTTCTCCCTCTGCTCCACCTGATGAAGGTGAATATGTATTTTCTTGATCTTGAATCTCTGTTTTCAATCATTGAGCTCGAGTTTCAGATTCATATTCGAGGCTTAACCAAAATCTCCATTTTATAGCTTTGCATGTGTCAGTTAGTTACATTTCATTAGCAATACACACTGTCAGTGATTAATCAAATAGCTTAAATCTGGCTCTTCTCTCTTATTATAAACTAATTTGCATCAGATTAATAAGGTTTTGTATATGTATTGTTTGGCTTTATCTATCCTGTTTAATTGATTGAGTGGTAGGTTATGATATTAAATGTCTGTATGTGTTTGGCCGGTTGGCTTATTATTTTAATTCCCCCACTAGGAAACAAGAATGGTGTTTGTAATGCCCCACAGATTTATTACAGAACAAATGTATTTGGACATATAATGGATACTCACAGTTCTGTTTAGGAGTTTAAATCTTGTTGCACCTCAAATGTAGTTTAGTGTTTAAGGGTTAAGGGCATTTAAAAACAAAAATGCAAATCTTTATGTATTATCTTGATGGCGTAACGGTTTGTTTACAATTTTTTTAGGTGCGTACATTGGAGTAAACATAGGAACTGATCTTTCCGACATGCCACATCCAACACAAGTTGTTGCTCTCCTAAAAGTACAACAAATCCGACACATCCGCTTATACGACGCTGATCCAGGGATGCTAATTGCTCTAGCAAACTCAGGGATCAAAGTCATAATCACAATCCCTAACGACCAGCTTCTCGGCATCGGTCAGTCCAACTCAACCGCAGCCAATTGGGTTAAACGCAACGTCATCGCACATTACCCTGCGACCACTATCACCGCAATTTCCGTTGGCTCTGAGGTACTAACCAGCCTCTCAAACGCCGCACCTGTTCTAGTCAGCGCCATCAAAAACGTTCACTCCGCTTTGCTCTCCGCGAATCTCGACCGTTTGATCAAAGTCTCTACTCCGTTATCCACTTCCTTGATCCTTGACCCTTTCCCTCCCTCGCAAGCCTTCTTTAACCGGTCTTTGAATCCGGTTATAGTCCCACTCCTCAGCTTCCTCCAGTCCACGAACTCGTACCTAATGATCAACGTGTATCCATACTACGACTACATGCAATCAAACGGCGTGATTCCTCTAGACTACGCCCTCTTCAAACCGATCCCTCCGAACAAAGAAGCCGTTGACGCCAACACGCTTGTCCACTACTCAAACGCCTTCGACGCGATGGTCGACGCTACTTACTTCGCTATGGCTTTCCTCAACTTCACGAACATCCCGGTCCTCGTAACCGAGTCAGGCTGGCCTTCCAAAGGCGAGACCAACGAGCCCGACGCCACGCTGGACAATGCCAACACTTACAACAGTAATCTCATACGACACGTTCTCAACAAGACCGGGACGCCTAAGCGTCCCGGAATCGCCGTGAGCACGTACATCTACGAGCTTTACAACGAAGACACGAAGGCGGGGTCCTTGTCGGAGAAGAGCTGGGGTTTGTTTAACGCGAATGGGGATCCTGTTTACATACTGAGGCTGACTAACTCAGGCTCGATTCTAGCGAATGACACGACCAACCAGACTTACTGTACTGCGAGAGAGGGCGCTGATCCTAAGATGCTTCAGGCTGCTCTTGACTGGGCTTGTGGGCCTGGGAAGATTGATTGTTCGCCTATCAAGCAAGGAGAGGCTTGTTATGAACCTGATAATGTGATTGCGCATGCTAACTATGCGTTTGATACTTATTATCATCAGACTGGGAATAATCCGGAAGCTTGCAACTTCAATGGTGTTGCTAGTGTCACCACTACAGATCCGAGTGAGACACAAGAAAGATTTTTTTTATTATTATTAAATAGTTACAGTGTGTAATACTGATATCCTTTTTACATGCTTTGTGGTTGCTATGCAGGTCATGGTTTATGTGTGTTTTCAGGAAGGTACATCATCTCGTACTTCTTTAAGCTATTTTTGGTTTAGGTGTTTAATCTTGGTTTATGCTTGGGTGTATTCTGGTTTTGAGTCAACCAATGGGTTTGGTACAGCTTAGTTCGGTCTAGGTGTAGTCTCAGAATATGGTTATACCATGGTTATGTCTTTTGTACTAGTAACATGTATTAATATTTGTTTGTTTTTTTTGGGTTGCAGCCGCGGTAGTGGCAAGAACGGGACCTCTGTGAACATAACGGCGCCATCGGCGAATTCGACGAGCTCTGGAGTAGGGAGTGATGATTTGTATTACAGTCGGGGAATGTGGAGCATTTTGACAGTGATTTTGAACCTTGTTGCTTTCTTGTGAGAGAATCTTTCGGACATAAGAGTTTTTTTAACTTTCGTTAGGTTGGGAATTGGAGTTAAGATTTGTGTTGGATTCGATTTTGTACACAACAAAAACCAAGAAAACATTTAAAATGGTCCTTCCTTTCTATTCTCACTCTTCAATTTTGATCTCACTCAAAAAGTGGGAACTTTATATAGACTGAAGAAGGGTAGCAAAATGCTACAAAATCATAACACCATGTACGTGAAATGCTAGGTCTTTCCTGATAAATGAGTCCCCACTTTTATATCTCAAAGAGATGTGAAATGGATGAAGATTCCACACACATATGCCCTGTTTGTTTCACCATTTGTCATCTCCATCTAAATGATTCATTTGTATCATCTATTCAGATTTTTGTGATTGTTTGTTTGTCCATCCACATGTTTCATCTAGATGAATCATCTAAATGGATCTTATGTTTATTTCTTTATTTTCATTTCCATTCAAATGAGTTTATATACAAATCACCAAAATATCCTTGTGTTGGTTTAATCATATGTTTGATATTAATTTTAACTATATTACATTTAATAATTTAGTTTAATATACTTACATTAAAATTATTTCAAAATTAACGATTTTCTTTTTGCGGTTTGGGTGAAAAAAAAAAGATTTTTCGGCTTTAGTGAGAAAACACATTTTTCGGTTTTCGCGGGAAAACACATTTTTCGGTTTTTGCAGGAAAATGATATTTTTCTGTTTTGGCAAGAAAATACAAATTTTCGGTTTTGGGGAGAAAACACGTTTTTGGTGGAAAAAACGTTTTTGGCGAGAAAACGCGTTTTTGCGGGAAAACGCATTTTTTGCAGTTTTGGAGGGAAACACGTTTTGGCGATTTTCGCGGAAAAACAAAATTTTTCGATTATGGCGAGAAAACGAGATCTTTCATTATTGGCAGGAAAACGCGTTTTGCAGTTTTGGCGGGAAAACACGTTTTTTGCGGAGAAACGCGTTTTTGCAGTTTTGGCGGGAAAAAGCATTTTTGCGGTTTTGGTGGGAAAATGTGTTTTTGGCGGAAAACGCGTTTTTGCGGTTTAGGCGGGAAAATGCGTTTTGGCGGAAAATGCATTTTTGTGGTTTTGGCGGAAAAACACGTTTTTGCGGTTTTGGCGGAAAAACACGTTTTTGCGGTTTTGGCGGAAAAACACGTTTTTACGGTTTTATGGAAAACGTGTTTTTCCGGTTTTGGTGGGAAAACACGTTTTTTTGCGGTTTTGGCGGGAAAACACGTTTTTGGCGGAAAAACATGTTTTTTGCGGTTTTGGTGGAGAAACACGTTTTTGCGGTTTTCGCGGGAAAACGAGATTTTTCGGTTTTGATTTCGGTTTTGGCGGGAAAATGGGATTTTTGGTTTTAGCGGAAAAACACGTTTTTTTTTGTTTATGCGGAAAAATAAGTTTTTTGCAATTTTGGCGGGAAAACATGTTTTTGCAATTTTGGCGAGAAATTGCGTTTTTGGGATTTTGGCGTGAAAAAAATAGTTTTTAGGTTTTCGCAGGAAAACATGTTTTGTAGTTTTGTCAGTTTTTGTATGTGACAAAGATGATATTATGTTTAGGTTTGTAATTTGTGAATTACATTAGGGGCATAATAAACATT
Source organism: Brassica rapa (assembly GCF_000309985.2). Taxonomy (NCBI): domain Eukaryota; kingdom Viridiplantae; phylum Streptophyta; class Magnoliopsida; order Brassicales; family Brassicaceae; genus Brassica; species Brassica rapa. The sequence continues at coordinate 9,134,595 of NC_024796.2, forward strand.
ATATCATTTTGAATGAACCATCTCCGTTCAAATGATCCAAATTGGTTCAGCTGAATGAACTTTAAATTAAGCCTAAATTTTCAAAAGTCATCCGAATGATCCATCTGAATGAATTGCACTTTTAATGCCTAAACAAACAAAACTTTCATCTTCATCCAAATGACTCATCCAGACGAAGAAACAAACGGACCCACAGTAAAACGTTTCGTAAATGTAGAAAGGCTACTATGATGTATCCGAGAGTTTAATGGAGAAAACGCCAAAGGTGTAACATCCCAAAACCCCTGGTCCAAAATTTCATTGTTTGTGGCTTTGAATCAAAAGAAGGAGGAGACGCGGCGGAGATGATTGCGTAGTGATGGCGCAGCGCAGTTCAAGAAACTGCGTAACAGAGGAGATATATAGTATTTTGGCAGAGTGACCACGAGTGTTTTTGGCAGAGTAAGCCACCATCGTCATTTGTTAAACTTTAGATCTTCAATTTTTAAGTTCTAATTTTTTTAATAAAAAATCAAAAATATTTTTTTGTTTAAAAAAAAAAACCAAACAAGCCTACTTCTAGTTGTGGTTTGGTCAGAGAAAACAATTTCAGTAGTAATAAGTGTCCTACAATGTAATAAAAACTTGTAAATAGACCTTATATGTAAATCTATGAATATCTCTCTTTTTCATAAATAGAGTGCTTTCCTCTCTTTTTCTCTTCCATCCGAATATAGAACAAAGCTTTGCAGAAATTTAACCTCACCGTCATAGCTCTCTTTCTCCCTTTTCTCTCTCTTTCGGCCTCTTTCTCTCTTGTGTCGCTCTCTCCCCTCGCGCCTGAGCACCACCGCATTCCATCACCCGTCGTCCGCACGCCACCACCCAGCTGTCTAAAAACTTTATGTCTATTTTGCAATTGGTTTTTTAAATGAAGATATTATATGTAGTAGTAACCTATGAGTTTTAGCTTGAAATCATCTTGATACTAGACCAGTTGTTCATATTCATCATTTTCATATTCATCGTTTTTAACATTGACCAAACTTGCTAAAATTTTAGAGAACGAGAATTGTTATATCTGACTACCACAGATAACATGGCATACATACAACAATTGACAAAGAAGTATGACTCCAATAAAATTTAACAAGATTTTCAAATTCAGACAACAATATGAACTTGAAGGATTTCACACGATATAAAGAAGTTTAAGAAAGTAAGAGTGACTAAACATATCCCTTTACTATTATTTGAGGAACATTCTAATTATTAAACACTAGATTTTTTAACCGCGCTACGCGCGGATAAGATATTATATGTACTTATCAATTCTAAAAAATAATGTATAATATTGTATTATATTATTTAAAGAATAGAAAATAAGATTACATAACATAAATATATTTTTTATATTTTTTTTGTGGAAATCATTATTTTGTTTGATTGTTGTACTTAATTCACATATTTGCATAGATATTTGTGATAGATGAATAACTATATTTTTATTATCAGTAAATAATATATATTTATTATATAATATAAGAAAAATAGAATTATTTACTTTTTAACAAACTTGTCTCATGTTGGGGACTCGGTTATAGACATATCATATTCGAATGAAACATTTTTACACTTATCAATCTTCTTAACAATCAAGAAACAAATCTGAATATCAAAACAATATCTCATACGATCTCTTTGTGGAATAACTGCTCTGAAAAAATTGAATTTATGCATAAAAAAGGACTGGAAATGGATGTGCATATGTGTTATCTAAGTCAGCTTTACAAAAAACTATTTATAGTTCATATATCATTTATGTCCATCCTATTTTTTTGTCCATCATTTCTTAAACATCTTGAAATAAGTAATGCTAATTAATAATAAACTTTTTGCTCACAAAATAAAAATCAAATTTGTCTAATTATCGCTTAATTTGTCTAACTGATATATGTATTTCTCAATTCTAAAAAAATAATGTATAATATTGTATTACATTATTTAAAAAATATAAAATATGACTACATAACATAAATATATGATGACAAAAAAAAAACATAAATATATTTTTTAAATTTTCTTTGTGGAAATCATTATGTTGTTTGATTGTTGTACTTGATTCACATATTTGCATAGATATTTGTGATCGATGAATAACTATATTTTTATTATCAGTAAATAATATATATTGATTATATAATATAAGAAAAATAAAATTATTTACTTTTTAAACAAACTTGTCTCATGTTGGAGACTCGGTTATAGACATATCATATACGAAGGAGACATTTTTGCAGTTATCAATCTTCTTAACATTGAAAAAACAAATCTACATATCAAAACAATATCTCATACGATTTATTTGTGGAATAACTACTCTGAAGAAATTGAATTTAGGCATCAAAAAGGACTGAAAATGGATGTGCAGATATGTTATCTAAGTCTGCTTCACAAAGTACTATTCATAGTTCATATATCATTAATGTCCATTCTACTTTTTGTCCACCATTTCTTAAACATCTTGAAATAACTGATGCTAATTAATAATAAACTTTTTGCTGAAAAAAAATCAAATTTGTCTAATTATCGCTTAAATATTTTATTAATATGGTCTAAGAAGCTTTTAAGTGATATCATAGTTTAGTTTATTAGTTTTTTTTGTTAATTTTTAGAGGTTTTTGTATTTAAGATTTTTTTCCATATTAAGCTTCTATTTCTTTCACGGAATTGATATATATATATATCATAAAAATTACCATCAAATCAGTTTTACTTATTTATTATTTTGTTTTAACGAAAATACACTTTTTAAATAATTTAATTTAAAATAAAATTATATATTAATTTGCTGTATTTTAACAATTTCATTGATTTAATTAATTTGCTTTGGTGGATAACTTAAAAAGTTTTCATATGAATCAGGGAAAGCAAGCTTATGTTGTTATATTATATTTATTTTGTGGATATAGAATCTATATATAATGCTAGTGTAATAAAGAAAGAACATTATTTTTTTGTAACTTCAAAAAGATACATTATTACAATTTAAAATGAATCAAAATTGAATAAAATGGTAATTAAATATTTGTAAATCTAATTGTTTAGTTGGATTCTCATGAAAAAAAATCGATTGGTTAAACAAATGTTTCAAAATTTGTTGTGGTATTGTTTTGTCTATAAATTATAAAATTTATTGAATTAATATATTTAATTATTGCATCCTTAAATAATATTTTATTAAGACATTAGAAAAATATGTTTTGAGTTGTTTTGTCAAATTGTACAAAAATCTATGCTTTTTCATATTTGTAACTTCAAAAAGATACATTATGACAATTTGAAATTAATCAAAATTGAATAAAATGGTAATTAAATATTTGTAAATCTAATTATTATTTTTATCTTGTTTAGTTGGATTCTCATGAAAAAAATCGATAGGTTAAACAAATGTTTCAAAATTTGTTGTGTTATTATTTTGTCTATAAATTACAAAATTTATTGAATTAATATATTTAATTATTGCACCCTTAAATAATATTTTATTAAGACATTAGAGAAGTATGTTATGAGTTGTTTTGTCAAAATTTTACAAAAATCTATGCTTTTTCATATTTGTCACGAAAATTTATATGTTAAACTTACTTTTACAAAATCTTAACTTTGTCACGAAAACAAAAATCTATGCTTTTTCATATTTGTCAACGTTCTCACACTTTCTAAGAATATATTAGCTTAGTCACTTACTTATTTTTTTTTTACAAAACAAAGTATCGGAGTCTTGAAAGTTGAATTCATATTATTGTAAATGTACATAAGAGTTTGTGATTATATACTTAGTGGTTTTTGTATATGTGTCCAAGAAAGTTTCAATGTCTTAGTGGTAACTGTCCTATATATATATCATACTAACCCGGGTTCGATTCTCACCTTCGCATTGTTTTTTTATTTTTTACGAAAAATAAATGAGATGACATGGCAATTTCGGGTTCTCTGATTGGTTGATTTTTCTATCCTATGTGGACACCCTTTCCATGGCTTATATCTCTCTTTTAGTATAGTATAGAGGTTTTTGTATATGTGTCCAAGAAAGTTTCAATGGCTTAGTGGTAACTGTCCTATATATATATCATACTAACCCGGGTTCGATTCTCACCTTCGCATTGTTTTTTTATTTTTTACGAAAAATAAATGAGATGACATGGCAATTTCGGGTTCTCTGATTGGTTGATTTTTCTATCCTATGTGGACACCCTCTCCATGGCTTATATCTCCCTTTTAGTATAGTATAGATTTGCTTCATGTGTTATTATCAAATTTGTCACGAACTTATGTGTCATCACGAGAGTCTTCCTCATAGCCTTTAAAGAATAACTTTCCATTGCCTAAACGAATTAGATGTTATGTCATTGGTCATTTAACATGATAACCTTTACTTAAAATTGTCATGTTTGTTAATACTTAATATACCATATAGGATACGATGTTATCATACTTAAAAGATCCGTGTCTTGCTATATCTAAATATTGGTTTCTATACGGAAGAGACTTATATTCTATAACATTATGTCTTTACATACTTATACCATGTCACTACATAGTGATTTTATTGTACATTATGAGTCTCTATTGGTATGTTTTATATACTTTTCTTTTACCATGTCACTACATAACAATGAAAATGTTACCGTATTATGAAAATATATAAAACATTATAAGCTTTAAAAATATATATATATATATATATATATCATATCATTGGAAATCCCACGTCAAATAAGATATCTTAATTGTGTATAAATTGACCAATGTGGTCATCTTAGGTTACGTTATAATTATCTGATCTTTTAATATTACTCATCGAGGGTTTGGAAACATGATTTTTTGATCATTTGACCTGCGATTTTAATATTACTCATCGAGGGTTACGTTATAATTTTCTGATCTTTTCATTATAAGGTTTAGAAATATATATATATATATATATATATATAATATCATTTTAAAATCTCTGGTCAAATAAAAAGAAACCCGGCCATGTCTTAAGTTTGATCCTTTTCATCCAGATCATGTTTTTCTATTGTTTTGTTTTTTTTGGCAATTTGAGTATCTGTGATGGCAATTTGTGTAGGCGTATTAATCCTACAACGCCACTCGCAATGTGATTTCTTGACTGACTGGAAGATAACAATTTGAAAATTTCTTGCTGAATAATTAATTGTGGTTTCCAACTTCAACCTTTATAGTTATAAAATAAAAATAAGGTTTCCGATTTTCCGAATAATTAATTGTGGATTCGATCATGTATTTGAATTTCGTCAAATAAATCTATTAGTAGTCATATATTTATGGGATTCTCAGCACTAATTGCTGTGTCAACAAGGAATTGAAGAAATACACTAATTATGGATACCATGCACGAAATCATCGCGACGCAGTCCAATCCGGTTAATATAGGAAAGTAACTAATATCTGATTTAAAAGTTTATGGAAAGTCAATATGGTATACATTTACTTACGCATAAATTTACTTAAGTCAATATGGAAAGTCGAAATCTTTGTGATTTTTTGATTGCCTACGATCTCGCGATGTAATAAATTTATTTACGTAATTCTTGTGCAATAAACCCTCTAATTTATGCATATATATCATACATACATGGAGTAAGTATTCCACATTTGATTTTTTTTTTACTCATTTAGTTTGTTTTCATGTGTGCTGAAATATTATAATTTTTAATTGATTATAGTAACGTCGTGATTAATTGGGTTGCTTATGAAGCACTTGCTCATGTTTTCCAAGATTTATGGAATTCTATATATGCAAATGTTGTATCCTGTGTGTTACAGTTTTGGAAAATTAATTGGAGAATAGGTAATGTACTGTAATAATTTAAATAAAAAGTGTTGGAGGTGATATCCTCTTAATATTTTGCTTACATTGTTTTGTTTATCATGATAAGATCGATTGAATAACGTTACTAACATTGATGGGTTTTCAAAAATTATTTATGAACCCAATGATGTTCTAGAAATTAATGCTTTCAGAAAGTGGTATATCATTTCGTTTAGTGAATTTGGAATATCATTAACTGTGTTTAGTTTAGTAAGCTGATACTTTGTTATGGCTATTTATAGGATTGCATACTAGGAGTTCTGAAGACACTTCTCACAGCAGTTGTGATTTTATCAGTTTTTATTTGTTTTTTTATAATTTGTTTCTTTCGTATTTTATTACTCTATTCCCTATGTTTTATTTTATTTTATATTCATAATTTATATTATGAAAACAATAATTTTATTGCTTATGTTTTGTTCTATTTTATCTTAAACTCATAATAAATTTATATAAGTCTTTACTTACTCTTACAGATTTATTTCTTTCAAATATACTTAAATTACACCAATAAATTAATATAGTTTCAAAGTTATAATCTCTTTTAATCCATCACTCCGCGCAGGGCACGAGTTACCACTTATATCAATTAATATACTAGTATAAACATTTTTCATAACAAGAGCACCTGTACATTATCAATTTAACTAAGCCAAAGATGCACCAAAAGCATATGAACTCAAAGAAATTAAGCTAGCAGGAAACAATAACCAAATCTTTAAAAGAGAAAGTTTTTCTTTGGTTCATAGAGATGACCAAGTCCTCGTCTTTCCTGAGGCTCTTATTCATAAAACAAATAAACCGAAACAAACATAACAGATTTAAACAAGAACATCCATTCTTGAAGTTATTAAACCAAACTTGAAAACATTATTAAATGGCAAAGTAAACCCGGTACTGAAGTCTTGATAGATCACCTCTTCAAGAATTGTGCACCACAACTTGAAGATGCTTTGAAATTTTCTGCAACATTTCAGATTTGGCATATGCAAACACCTTTCGACCGTTGTCCAAATCAAACGGCATGTATAGCTCAACTCTTTCCAGGCGCTTACATCCAGATCGAATAAAAAACTTCACTATGTGCAGCTCCTTTGCGCCACCAATGAAGTTTTTCACTATAACTGCTTTTAGAGTTTCTCTCTGGCACTCATATGATATGTTTTGCATCCAGTATGTCTGTGGATCGATTCCAGCATATGATGAAGCCATCTGAGAAATATGAAATTATTGTCGCGTGGTTTAATAATATGAAGAGATCCACATATATATATTGTAACATATAATTCATTTTTGAGGGTATATATAATTTACATTAAGAAAACTTACCGCAATGGGGCTTGGAGGAAGCAAATCTATTGTGAGTGTTTCCAATTTTGGGCAATTCATGAGAAGAAGCCCAATTCCATTGAACTCTCTCGGATGCAACTCCGTCTTCAGCACTAAATGTTTTGTTTCCATCGGGCGAAGAAAATGTGGATGCTCAGATCTTGGAATCATCTTACATAAGAAAAAAAAAATTCAATATGTCACTATTTTATTCTAAACAGTCAATATATACAACAATTTAACGCTAAACTTTTAGGTATAGCTCTTTGTTCACTAAGAAATTACTTTAATTAACACTATGGAAAGAAATTTTGTCTCCTATGTAAACAAAATATATGCATTGCTTGTTTTATAGATTCTAAAACATAATTGGATTTTAGATTTTCAAAAACACTTTTTAAACTATTCAGGATTCAGATTTTGGTTTTTTTTTTTTTCTAAAACACTTTATTAGCCAACCTAATTTTTAATAAATAGATTTCCTAAAATTTAGGAAAAATAGTTTCATTTTTTTTTATCATTTATAAACAAAAAAAACTTATGTGAGATTTTAATTAAAAACGAATTTTGTTTGTTGTATAGGAATTGTTACTTTTTAAAATATAATATATAGAAACTATCAACAAAAAATTAATAAAAACTATTTAATATTTAACAGAAAAAATCTCATTGTTTTTTTTCTCAAAATATCATATCTACAAAAAATCTCAACACTATATTTCGAAAACACTGTGACACACACACAGACACTTAACCTAATAAATTTCAAAAAACTACTAATATCTAATCTGTTTATACAACATCTAAATATTCAACATATTTTCTTTTCACTAGGTGCAATTACTACCACATGCCAAAGTATTCAAAACATTCAAAGAACCATGAATTAAAATGAACCTATACTGACTGACCTAATGTGTCAAAATGTAATGTAAATCTAAAGACATACCTTGAGTAGAAACGGACAAACCGTTAACGTCGTAGCAGATCGACCACCATCATCAAGGAGATTATTAAGGAGATGACAAAGCATTCCTCCTTCTGCGTTGGAATCGTCTGATTCATCATTGTTATTGTCCAACACGCGGAAATCTAAATCAACTTCGCTTATGATGGTATTCATTTTATCGAATTCGAAGGGGAAAATATCTCCCGAGTACTTGAGTATGTCAACTCTAGGGAGATCAAAGATGCAGTTAAGGAGAAATTCGCAGTTTATGATTGCAACTTCTCTCATATTCCCTTTTATCATATTGAATTCAAGTCCCCAACAGTCATTGATAGTTAAACTCTCAACCCTTGAAGTCGTTAGAAAAGGTTCAGGATCTGTCAGTTCCATCCAGCCGAAAGAGACGGTTTTGAGCTTTCCTAGGTTTGATAGGTTTGCGGGGTCAAACTTATTGCACGCGCAAACTTTCAACGACTCAAGAGTCGCTAGATCATAGACGCTTTCTGGGATTTCAACAACCAACTCATCAAGGTTTACATCATGAAAGGTTCTCCACGCCGGGTTTGAGAAATCAAGAACCAAGTTCTTGACCCTTTTTCGGACCGCGAACGCTATCAGGGACTCGATCACATACAAGTAAGTCTTTGGATACGAGATAGAGATCTCGAATGTATCGATGGGTTGGTCATGGATTCTAGCGACCCAACGACGCACGTAATCAACAAACACAATCCTACCCAAAGCATTTCTTATGGGATTTGCGTTGACAGAAGGGCTCAAGAAGTCGGTTTCCTTGAAAGAAACATTCCTCGTCTCAAGGTAGACAGATCTCCACCGCTTGGAGAGGACACATGTTTGAACACATTCCTTGAAAGACAAGCATGAAACTATGAGGACCAAAAGAACATCTGGTAGATTTGATATTCTGTCTGCTTGATCACTCGAATCCATTGTGATAATCAAGAGAAAGTGGAGATTTTTGAAAGAAAAGAGGTGTTTGCGGATTTGTATCTGATATGTTAGATGCTACAGAGAGTGCTTATATATACACTCTTGATAGGTTGCATGATAGGGTTCTGTGAATCTAGTCATGATCTGAGAGGTGTCTCCAGAACAAAATACTATAAGTGGTATTTTTTGAATTTAGAAACCTATCTTTGACCTCCGGAGTGCACAATAGTTTGCATGACCAGAGACTATAGATTTTCAATTCTAGTTTTTCATAAATCTTTTCATATTTTTTTTCATAAATCAATGAAAACTTATTAATTAAATAAACTTTTTAACTATAAACCTATCACCATGTTTAGTTGGTAATGCATCTTTGGCATTATTCGAACACCTAGAATAATTTTGAGGTTTTATCACAACTAACGCAGTCTTCTCTTGTTGCCCACTATGATGCAGTCTTTAAAATCAACAAGTTGAATGGAAACCATATATTATATTATTTTGAATATAATTTTTTATTAAGAATAAATTTTAAATGATTGATTACAAATTTTAAAAAATATTATTTATCTTTAAAAATACGTATTTTAAAAGGAAACAGTTATTTATAAAAATATTTAATAGTGAACACATATAATTTGACAGCCATTTGTTTTTAGGAGCTTTGCAAATTTGCACTATTTGCTAATAATGTTAATAAATCTGTCATCTATGCATGAAGGAACCGAAACAAGAACAAAAGGGATCAAATCTTTTAGAATCGTTAGATTCAACGAATGATAAACTATATGATGATGTTGTCATAATTGCTGGATCTTCTTAGTATATAAAGATTAATTTGGAATGGAAAGTTGAATAGGACTAAATCTTTTTTTCAAAAAAAGTTAAAAAGGAATTATTACATACAATTTATTCTCTTTGTTATATTAGTTAGGAATTAACTTTGACTAAGAATCATTTTAAATGAGACAAACAAACACCTCAATCTGTAGATTCAACGAATGGTAAATATATGGATTTTGTACCAAATTTGGAGTGGTAAACAATTTTCTTAGTAGACAAGAGTATTAAAGGGTTTGACAACTTTATCGTAGTAATATATTGTGAATCGTAGTGGTTGTTTACGTTTACAAAAATCACAAAAGATTGTAAACCACTTCAAATTGTTTAAAAAAATTCAAAATAAAAAAAAATAGCTTAAGTTAGCCGTTGCAGTTAAAAGACAAAATCAATTACATATAAATAATAATATTTTTTTAAAAAATATTTTAAATATCGAAAAAAAATAAAACCAAAATTTATAAATAGAGAAATATAAAAATTTTCATATTTTAATTTATATCCACTAAAACTATCATAATTAATATTAAAAACTATAAACCAAAAATATTCACTATAATGTTTTAGACACTAATGTATATACATATATAAAATATATACATATATATATATATATATATATATATATCAAACACAATAAATTTTAAAATTTAAATATAAATGTTCAAAATTTCATTGAAATTATCTTTCATCTAATAAAAATAAAAATAAAAGTAAAAGATAAACATAAGATTGTTATTAATTATATTAAATGACTAATTTATATATTATCATAATAATATAAATTTAAAATTTTATAATATATTAATATTAGTTTTAAAGGGTTTGACAATTTTATCGTAGTAATATATTGTGAATCGTAGTGGTTGTTGACGTTTACAATAATCACAAAAGATTGTAAAGCACTTCAAATTGTTTAAAAAATTTCAAAATAAAAAATGCGGAAATTACATGTTTACCACTTTTATGGTACCACTTTTCATTTTTACCACTACTAATGAGACATTTTCAAAAATACATTCTTCATTAAGTGACAAAAGACTTTTATAACCTTGTTATTTATATATATAATAAATTATTATTTAAATAAAATAAAAATAAAAATAACAATAAAAATAAAAATAAAAAAATAAAAAAAATAAAAAAATAAAAAATAAAAAAATAAAAAAATAAAAAAATTAAAAAATTAAAAAATAAAAAAAAATAAAAATTAGAAAATTAAAAAATAAAAAAAAAAAAATAATAAAAAAAAAAATAAAAAAAAATAAAAAAAATAAAAAATAAAAAAATAAGAAATAAAAAATAAAAGGTAAATTTTTTTTTTGAAACATACTTTTTAAAATTCGAATTTTTTTTTAATTTTTTTCGAATTTATTTAAAAAAAAAATTTCAAATTTCTTTTTGAAAAACGGAAATTGTGTTTGAAACTATTTTTAAAAAAAATTTATCTATTTTTTAAGTATTTATATATTTATTAGAATCATAAATTTCACATTCCAAAACCCTACCCCACCCCTCAACTCTAAACCCTAAGTCTAGATTAGTCAACCCTAAGGGTATAATTGTATTTTACCCTTCATTAAAAGTGAGGGTAAAAGTGGTTAGTGTAAACATGAAAAGTGATACTATGAATGTGGTATTTGTGGCAATTTCCCATAAAAAATTAGCTTAAGTTAACGTTTGCAGTTAAAAGTTAAAAGAAATTACATATAAATAATAATATTTTTTAATCTTTTAAATATCAGAAAGAAATTTAAAACCAAAATTTATAAATACAAAAATACAAAACATTTCATATTTTAATTTATATCCACTAAAACTATCATAATTTATACACTACAAGAAAACAGCGACATACTGAGGGAAAATATCGTCGGTATGTCGTCGGAATAACGCTATTCCGACGACATACCGACGAAAAAAGTCCTCGGAAATAACTCCTCGGAATTTCATTTTTCCTCGGAAATTCCTCGGAAATTTCCGACGGAATTCCGAGGAAACGAATTTCCGAGGAAATTCCGAGGACCACATGTTCGTCGGAATTTCCTCGGAATATTCCGAGGAAGATGTCGTCGGAATATCCCGAGGGATACACTTCCTCGGAATATTTCCAAAATTAAAAAAAAAATATAAATTTATTTTTTTAAATTGAAATTCGAAAATATAAAATTAAAATTGAAATAGAAAATATATTTAAAATACAAAAAAAATAAAATAGTTTTTATAAATAAAAAAAATGTTTTATAAATACAAAATTAGTTATAATAAATATAAATATTTTTATAAATATGAAATCATCTTTTTATAAATACAAAATAGTTTTTATAAATACAAAAAAACTAAAATAGTTTTTATAAATAAAAAAATGTTTTATAAATACAAAATTAGTTATAATAAATATAAATATTTTTATAAATATGAAATCATCTTTTTATAAATACAAAATAGTTTTTATAAATACAAAAAATAATAAAATAGTGTTTATAAATCAAAAAAATGTTTTATAAATACAAAATTAGTTTTAATAAATATAAATATTTTTATAAATATGAAATCATCTTTTTATAAATACAAAATAGTTTTTATAAATACAAAAAATAATAAAATAGTGTTTATAATAAAAAAAATGTTTTATAAATACAAAATTAGTTTTAATAAATATAAAATAGTATAAAAATTAAAAAAATAGTTTAAATAAATCACAAAAACAGTTAATAATTACAAAAAATAGTTTTAAAAATATTTAAAATGTTAAATAATTACAAAAAATAGTTTTCATAATATTAAAAATGTTTAATAAATATAGAAATTTATATTTTTTATATAAAATACATAAAACGTTTTATAACCACAAAAAAATGATTTTAAATATTATATATATGATTTTTAATCTTAAAAAAGTTTTATAGATTTTAAAAATGTTTAATAAATATATAAATGAATTTAAAATGCAAAAAATAGATTTTATATACAAAAAACGTTTTCAATATATATATATAATTACAAATTCGATTTTTATAACCACAAAATTAATAAAAACTAAAAAAAAAAATTCAAATCAAGTGATACAAATCAAATCTACCATTCACCCTAACAAAATCTATAAATCTACCATTCACCCTAACAAAATCTATAAATCTCATTCCAAAATCATCAAATCTACTTAAAAACCATACAAATCTAACCTAAAAGAGTGGGATAGGGTTCATACATGAGGATTAGGGTGGAAATCGCGAGGGAGAAGAGAGAAAGCGCCGCAAATCGCAAGGGAGAAGAGAGGAGTCGACGAAATCGCAGGAGAAAGAGAGATTGCGGCGGAGAGAAATGGGGAAGAAGGTCGGGCTCGACCTAATAAAATGAGGGGTCCGACGGAAATTATCCGTCGGAATTTCCTCGGAAATATTTACTATATCCGTCGGAATTTCCTCGGAAATCATTAATTCAATTTTCGCGAAATATTTGGCGGCTTGGTTTACCCGGTTAAATGAAAATATTCCGAGGAACCAGGTTTCCTCGGAATTTCCTCGGAATTTACCGAGGAAATTCCGAGGAACCAGGGTTTGGGGTTTCAAAACATCGATTATTTTCGCCGTATTTCATTTCTTATACAATTATAATGCATACCATTGAGGATTCTTTGTATAGATGATCATAAACCATGAAATAACAAAATTTCAAAAATAATTGTAAGTATTCTCTTTACCGTTTGTTAAAGTGTATAAGTGTTTCTCTTATGTTGTGTGGTTTTCGTTCATGCAATCGTAAAAGTGTTTGTTATTGGGTAAAACACCAAAGTTTGACTTCATAATCTGGTTAAGACACTTAATGAAGGTTATATATGTGTTATTCAATCCGTAAAATGTTGTTTTCGGTTTAAAACCCCAAGTTCCTCGGAATTTCCTCGGAATTTTCCGAGGGAATTCCGAGGAAAACTCTATCGTCGTCGGAATTTCCTCGGAAAATTCCGAGGAAATTCCGAGGAAAAGGAATGCATAATCAAATCCCTAAATCGACAAGATCTATTCCGAGGAAATTCCGAGGAAAACCTTTATGCCCTCGGAATTTCCTCGGAATTTTTAAAATCTCCCCAACGGCTCTCTAACGTCTATAATATTTCCTCGGAATTCATCGGTTTTTTCCTAGGAATACTATTTTCCTCGGTATTCCGTCGGAATATTCCGACGAACTGAATTTTCCTCGGTATTCCGTCGGAATATTCCGACGAACTGAATTTTCCTCGGAATTCCGTCGGTATATTCCGAGGAAATTTCGAGGAAGCCAAATTTTGTGTTTCCTCGGAATTGCCTCGGAAATTCCTCGGTATATTCCGAGGAATTCATTTTCCGTCGGAACGTCCGTCAGAATACCGCTGTTTTCTTGTAGTGATATTAAAAACTATAAACCAAAAATATTCACTATAATGTTTTAGACACTAATGTATATACATATATAAAATATATACATATATATAAATCAAACAAAATATATTTTAAAATTTTAATATAAATATTCACAATTTCATTGAAATTATCTTTCATCTAATAAAAATAAAAATAAAAGTAAAAGATAAACATAAGATTGTTATTAATTATATTAAATGACTAATTTTATATATTATCATAATAATATGATTTTAACATTGATAAATTATTAAACTGCTACATTATCTTATATGTAATCAGTCATAAGTATTTTAAATATGTACTCATTTCTAACTAAGTATCAGTCTTACAAATCGTTTAATAATACTTGAAATAAGATTCAATTACAACCGCACTCATTATTACTGCTGCGCTAAAAGTTAAAACCAATCAGATCCTAAAGTCAAGATCGAGGTTCAATTGGAGTTACAACATACAGTATATTATGTTGTTCGTTTATTTGGAAAGTAATTTTGAATAAGAATCAATTTTAGGTTGGTTGAATACTAAGTTATCAATAATAAAATGATTTATTAAAAATATTCAATTTACAAAAAAAAAATTATTTAAACAATTAAGTCAAACAAACTAAATAAATATAATATACTTAAAATAAAATAATAAAATATTTTAGACTAAAAATGCAAAATTGTATTGAAACTTATACAGATTTAATAATAGATGACTTTATAATAAAACTATTTTATTTTTAATGTTTTATCAAGGGCATCGTATTAAAAATACTTGACAGTAGTTGTAACGCAGGTAGTACCATGAAGAGGAGGCAGATTGTTTCCGTCTTTAAATTGTTCAACGCATAGCCTCCTAATAAACTACCGCATATTGCACCAACAGTCATAGCACACCCTGAAACGACTGAAGATCACTAAACGAGGCTCTGATAAGCCAATCAAATAGGAAAACTCAACTAGTGAATAAGAATTCAACTACAATCTTCACATACAGTCTTACTTCTCAGCTCTTAGTGCCTCAGCTATCATGGCATCTATGAAAACATCAGCCATGGCTGATCCAACATTCTGAACGCTCAAGAAAAACATCAGATACAGGCTTGAACTACGGGAGGTCTAGCCTAGACCAAGCAAGAGCAATGGGACAAGAGAGAGCACGTGAATCCTGTCTTTGAGCTGGAAACAGCTGTCCACACGAAAGATCTAAAACCCTACATATATGTAAAACCGGTAAATCAACTTGAGTGTCACGCAATGCAGTTTCTATATATAGCTAATACTGAGGAATCAGTTACATTCTCTATTTTGGGTTAACTAGAATCGCCATTTTTCAGATTGAGTTAGAGAGATTGAAGTAGACCTGAGTGAAGTAAATAAGACAAACGAGCCATAGAAACGCGATGCCAAACGCTGATCATATCGCAGCTGCTTAAACCAATGTATCATCTTCTTCTTATTGCGAGGAATTCAGACAGAACAGCTTCTTCCGATCATCAATAAATCTCTTCCTTTCTTGTTTTTTTCTCGGCAATCTTTAGATCTGCCAGATATATACTTATTATAATATGCTTTTTTTTCCTACCCATTCCGACATTCATTTTCTTTTTCTGTCTTGACGATGAGGTTAATTTCAACTTCTTAGAGCACCTCCAATTGGAGGTTCTACTCATTGGAGTTCTAAACTTTCATATATGTGTATGTATGTGTATGCATATATTATATATGCGTACGTAATTCTGACTACTCGTGTTCTCGGGAAATATTGTCGGAGTTCATGAAGTTTTCTTGTAGTGAAGAGGTACATTCTTTTAATAATGAGTAGATGATACTGAGCATCCAATGACTCTGCAGATAATTTGACAAGTCGAAGCCTATCTACGTACAAGACATTGGCATTCTCTTTACAATTCCGAGTAATCGTTGTCTTTTTATAGAATAAAATATTGAAGAACCCCATGATTTCAGCTGCATGTATCAAGCTTCTTTCTAGAAAAGAGTTTCACTCACATTTTCATGAAAAAAATATGAAAGTGGATATGTTTGGGTAGTGTTGAGAATTACACCAGCGGCTTGAGGCAGCTCATGGGGGGAAGGAATTAGAGCTAAGCTATGAGACAATATATATTTGCGTGTAATGTTTGTCTTGGAAAACTACATACAAATGCAAAAAGATCCTTGGCTGTATTGGCTGTTACATACCAATGTGTGCAGAAGCAGTAAGGAGATCACAACAACGGAAAATCTGGGTTCTTTTTTCTTATATGGGAGGCTGTAATTGATTTATGCTAGACAGAAAACAAGCTGACTCTCATGGAAAAAGGACAAATGATTAGGCATCTAGGATCATTTGTACGTGAAGAGCCTTTTGGCCATATGAAAGCACAGGATATATTATCATTTGCAACTGATACAAGTTCAAATGATGCCATAAATTTTTTTTTTTGGAGAAAGTTCAAGTTATATGAACGAGACAGGATGTCAATTAATCATATATACTATATAAACATTTTTCATAACAAGAGCACATGTATATATAATTTACATTAAGAAAACTTACCGCATTGGGGCTTCGAGGAAGCAAATCTATAGTGAGTGTTTCCATTTTTTTTTTTTTTTTTGAACACAAATAGTGAGTGTTTCCAAGTTTGGGAAATTAATGAGAAGAAACCTAATTCCATTGAACTATCTCGGATGCAATTCCGTCTTCAGCACTAAATGTTTTGTTTCCATGAGCCAAGAAAATGTGGATGCTCAGATCTTAGAATCATCTTACATAAGAAAAAATATTTCACTATGTCATTATTTTATTCTGAACAGTCAATATATACAATAATTTAACGCTAAAATTTTAGGGTATAGCTCTTTGTTCACTAAGAAATTACTTTAATTAAAACTATGGAAGGAAGTATTGTCTCCTATGTAATGCAAAATATAGGCATTGCTTATTTTATAGATTCTAAAACATATTTGGGTTTTAGGTTTTCAAAAACACTTTTCAAAACTATTCAAGATTCAGATTTTGGTTTTACTTTTTTTTCTAAAACACTTTATTAGCCAACCAAATTTTTATTAAATAGATTTCCTAAATTTTAGGAAAACTAGTTTCAATTTTGTTTGATCATTTATGAACAAAAACCAAAAATCAACTTATGTGATATTTTAATTAAAAACGAATTTTGTTTGTGTTTATAGGAATTGTTACTTTTTAAAATATAATATTTAAAATATATACAAAAGTATAGAAAATATTTAAAAAAAAAATTAATCAAAAATATTTTCTATTTAACAGAAAAAATTTCATTGTTTTTTTTGCTTAAAATATCATTTCTACAAAACTCTCAATACTATATTTCGTAAACACTGTGACACACACACACACTTAACCTAATAAATTTCAAAAACTACTAATATCTAATCTGTTTATACAATGTCTAAATATTCAACATAATTTCTTTTCACTAGGTACATTTACTACCACATGGAAAAGTATTCAAAAATTTTAAAGAACCATGAATTAAAATGAACCTACACTGAATGACCTAATGTGTGAAAATGTAATGTTAATCTAAAGACATACCTTGAGTAGAAACGGACAGACCGTTAAGGTCGTAGCAGATCGACCACCATCATCAAGGAGATTATTAAGGAGATGACAAAGCATTCCTCCTTCTGCGGTGTTGGAATCCTTTGATTCATCATTGTTATTGTCCAGTACCTGGAAATCAAATTCAACTTCGTATGATGATATTCATGTTATCGAATTCGAATCGGGAAAGATCTCCCGAGTACTTGAGTATGTCAACTCTAGGGAGGTTAAAGATGCAGTTAAGGAGAAAGACGCAGTTTATGATTCTCTCATATTTCCTTTTATCATATTGAAATCAAGTTCCCAGCAGTCATTGATAGTTAAACACTCAACCCTTGAAGTCTTTAGAAAAAGTTCAGGATTTTTCAGTTCCATCCAGCCGAAAGAGACGGTTTTGAGCTTCCCTAGGTTTGACAGTTTTGCGGGGTCAAACTTCTTGCATGCGCCAACTTTCAACGACTCAAGAGTTGCTAGATCATAGACGCTTTGTGGGATTTCAACAACCAACTCATCAAGGTTTACATCATGAAAGGTTCTCCACGCCGGGTTTGAGAAATCAAGAACCAAGTTCTTGACCCTTTTATGGACCGCGAACGCTATCAGGGACTCGATCACATCCAAGTAAGTCTTTGGATACGAGATAGATATCTCGAACCTTTGCTCATGGATTCTAGCGACCCAACGACGCACGTAATCAACGACACAATCCTATCCAAAGCATTTTTTATGGGATTTGTGTTGACAGAATGGCTCAAGAAGTCGGTTTCCTTGAAAGAAACATTCCTCGTCTCAAGGTAGACAAATCTTCACCGCTTGGAGAGGGCACATGTTTGAACACATTCCTTGAAAGACAAGCATGAAACTATGAGGACCAAAAGAACATAAGGTAGATTTGATATTCTGTCTGCTTGATCACTCGAATCCATTGTGGTAATCAAGAGAAAGTGGAGAATTTTGAAAGAAAAGAGGTGTTTGCGGATTTGCATCTGATATGTTAGACGCTACAGAGACTGCTTATATATACACTCTTGATAGGTTGCATGATAGGGTTCTGTGAATCTAGTCATGATCTGTGAGGTGTCTCCAAAACAAAACTTCTATAAGTGGTATTTTTTTGAATATATAAACCTATCTTTGATCTCCTGAGTCGAAAAAGTTTGCATGACCTGAGACTATAGATTTTCAATTCCAGTTTTTCATAAAAAAATTCTTATTATTATTTTTTTCATAAACCAATGAAAACTTATTAATTAAATAAACTTTTTAACTACGAACCCTTCACCATGTTTAATTGGTAATGCCTCTTTGCCATTATTCAAACACCTAGAATAATTTTGAGGTTTTATCACAACTAATGCAGTCTTTTCTTTTGAATATAGAAATCTATCTTTCAGTTTGCATGACCTGAGAAGAAAGTGTATTGCTAGCAAAGTTATTAATCTGATGAACAAAGAGAACAAAATGTTTTGTGAACAAAGAGTGATTAAGTTGCGAAACTTTGTCTTTAAGACATCTAAACAAATTCCAAATTGAAGATATATTTTCTTAAAGCCTTGCCATTAAATTGCCGTTTCATATTATTACCGTTAGTTTTGCCACTTAAAGTCGTGTCGTTAACCTGTCATTCCGTAACACTTCCATTAGCTTACCACTTTTCTCTTTGTTTGCCAATACTTAATAATAATGCTGGTATTTCAAAATAATGGGATTAATTTACAAACTGATTTCACAGTGACATTTCAAAGTGAGGCATTTCAGACAATTTCTTCATTAATATGTTGATTGCATTTAAATTCGAGTAAAAATATTATCGAGTATCGCAGCAATGCTCTTGTAGTACTCCATTACTTTAGTTGCATCCCCATCTCTTGCTGCATAATCCAGCTACAAATTTACAATTGAAAAGTTTTTCATTTAAAAAAAGGAGTATGTATTTATTAGTTAGAGCGAAATGAAGAAATCTACCTTGGTGATAGTACTGAACAGAGATGAATAGAACGACCTAAGAAGAGGTCTATCCTTGGGAGGCTTTGCTTGGATGATTAAATACAAATCTTGTTTCATGTTTGATGCACTTCTTCTTATCTCTTTCCCTCCTTCTTTCCACCTCTTATTTTCTATCATTATCTCTTTTATCTTTTTTATATTTTCCCCATTTTTTCTTAATCCTTCCTATCAAAGATAATTCAAAATATTATGAAAACTTCACATCCCAAATGCTAAGAAATTAAACTTTTAAAACCCACAAGTATAAATATTATGTTAGTATGTTATAATCACTGGACCTTAGCCATCTCGACAGTGCGTACGGGCTCGGGTTGTGGTGCCAGGAAGCTGAAAAGGTCAGCAGCACTTGCGGAGGAAGAGCGTTTGAGGTCAAGGAGAAACAGTTGAGGGATTATTGTTCCTGAGACTGAGAGAAGAACGTCTCTTCGTATTCTTCTTGATGAATCAGTAGAGAATGTCAAGGTAGAAGCCGCAGTTTCTAGATGAGGATTTGGATTGTTAAAGGGACTAAAATGTTGTGGTGGTGGCTTTGAGAGTGCCATGTCTTTCTGTTTGAGTGAGCACAAATCAGGATTGTAGAGGAGAAGAAGATAGTGTTGAGGCTAAAATTGTAAGAAATAATGGAATGTCATTTTGTAGGTTTTATGCAAGATGGTATTTTTGCAAATTGAATAATAAAAGGAAAATGCCTCGAATGTTTTTTTCAACTTGTAGAAAGTATGAATTTTTCTACATATTTACTTGTTGATGTAATGATGATATTCAACTATATGAATCTTTAGCCATAAAAATCTGCCAAAGAAAAAAAACTAGAATTCATGTGGATGTTAATATGTAAAAATAATTCAAAAAACATAAAATATACGTAAGAACTCAAGATACACCAAAAGTAAAGTTAAAAACTTATTATTTATTCTAAATACTTTTTAAAATTTCAAATAATATACATATTCTTGGCCAACTAAATTATCATTAACTCTAAATTATCTATTCTTTTACATGAAACAAAAAAAAAACTATTTTCAGATTTCGTCATGGTCACTGTCTCCATCTTCATCATCATTTGGGTTCGTAAACCTAAGTGCGTCACCTTCTTCGACTTCCCATTGCTCCTTCAGCGCACTGATCGCTCTGGAAGCAGCAGCTGCAATCGCCGGATTACTGTCTTCCGCGAGTCTCTGTTTTTATATTATTTAAAAGTCCCATAAAAAATGTTGCACGAATGATCATAATCAATATCATTTATCTTATTACCTGTAACGCTCCCATGCCTGCATTTCCCAACGTCCACATCGATGGCGCAGCTGCTAAGGCATTAGCCAACGCTTTCCTACACCAGAGAGCATGTCAATGTTCTTTGAATAAAAAAAAAATGATGCAACCTAAACACTATCCATGTTTCCCTACTTGAATGTTGTGTATTTATTTAACTTGTTTACCTTGTATTGACGTCTGGAGAGCTAGAGCATTCAGCCAATAGTGATGCACTACTTTTACCATCCATTGCATCGAGGTCGATCAGAGTAGTTACTAACAGTTCAAGCTGTCAAAAACCCAAAAGAAAAACAACAATTTATAAAAAGGTTAGTAAATTGTAACAGAAAGGTATCATAGATCTATGGACCGACCTCTTCAGGATCAGTGTAGTCAATTCCATCGGCTTCTGAGAGAGCTGATGCCATACTCTTGTAAGCTTCCTGTTTCAAAGGAAGAATCATCAGAGAGAATTGTATTTTTAGAACAAGACAATGTGTTTTCTAGTAAGTCAGGACCTCAATAGCAGATATGCTATCAGATGAAACTTCCCCTAGGAAAAACTCTAGAGCTTTTCCATTCTTCTCAAGCGATATGCGGTCCGTGGTACCAGTCTCGGATGTTACCCTATTAAAATGACAACTTTTACTTTAGATCATAAAATAAAACAAAAAAAAAGGTGTCAAGGATGTATGCTTCTTTCTTACAAGCTATCAACCATTTTTTGCACCATCATATCATGAATGTTCTTGATAAACTGCAACCAAAACAGGACACAGGAAGTGTAAGCATGGAAAATACATCAATACTGTAACAGATAAGACTTTGATATTACCTCTAAAGCCATTAATGCATCTTCCATTGCCCGTTGTTTAGCGCGGAAGTCCGCTCGCCTTAGATCAGCCTGGAAACAAGCGTAAATCTCTCAACCATTTTGCATATAACTTACCAAAAGCATACAGAAGATGAAACGCAAACCTCTAAGGCGCCGTCACTCCAATGCTTATCAGCAGCATTTTTCAACTTAGACTGGGCTATGTTTTTTAATATCTAGGCACGTAAACCAAATAAGAAAAGGCCCAAGAATGGTCGATAAATATTTAAATGAGGCATACAGTGGCAATATGATGAAGGCGCTCGGCCTTTCTCTTGACATCCCGATCAATTTTCTCTGTATCTTCTCTTGCCCGAGCTACATAATAAACGCACAAGGCAGGATTACAAATAGAAACATCCTATATAGATAACTTTGTCTAAGAATGGTCCCTTTCAGTTTACCATCCAGTTTAAGGAACCCAGACCCAAGAATTGCAACGTCCTGACGTGCACGAGCATCAAGTCTCACAATGCCACTGAAAAGAACAGGAACATGGATCTCAACACATAAGAAACCTTTAAGATGTCATGTAATAAATAAATTATTTAGCTCCTTTTGTATGATAATAAAAAAATACCGAGAAAGAAGAACAAAGTCACTACGAGCTCTTTCATTAACAAACTTGGCATCATTGGACACATACTCCACCAGAACCTGGGTTGAGTTGCTTTTACTCCTTGGCATCACTTCCTTCTCACCTTCTTTTTGAACAGTTTTGGAGCTGAAGAAACATCACCAAGAAACTTATCAGCTAAACAAAAACCAGAACTATTGAAAGGTAAGAGCAAATGGGCCAAACTTACTTGGGTAAATCAAGACAATCCTCATGAGGTTTAGTTTCCGTGTCTTGAGACTTGCCAAGAAAACACACTGTAGATGAAGATCTACGAGAAGTAACAAAAGTGAGAGGCTTTGTACAACAGAGGCCTTGTAATTCTTCAGCAGACGAACCCTTTATGGCGGGAAGCGTTAACAGAACTCTTTGAGATCTTGAGACATTAGCCCTCTTCGCTAAAATGGAACTCCTAGGGACCACTTTGCTCACGTTAAGAGCCATTGAGATTATGGACCTAACACGTCTCTGTAGATATCGAAAGTACAAAGCCTTGTTACCTAGGAATTTCAACTAGATATCAAAATTGATTTACATAAACTCTAGGCATCCAGTTTTATAAAAATTTTAAGTGTTCACTTTAGCGAGACAACTTTGAAATTGTTTAAATTCTAGGAAGGGAAAATCCATCCATCAAGAGAAAATAAAACTCAAGTTCTTGATTGTAAAGGAAATCTGAAGACTCCATCATTAACGATACAGGATCGTCGTAAAGACTAAATTTTGATGCAGAGGGAGCAAAAGAGATAGACTAACCTCGTGAAATATACGAAGGAGAGAAGTGGAAAAGAGAAAATCCAAACAGGGATAGGTAGGAGAAACGGAGAAGGAGGAGGATTATCAATTATGGATGAGAGTGAAAATTGTAACCACAAGGGTTACCTTGTGGCCCAGTGTGAGCCAACCATATCTCTTGCTCTTCAGGTATGGGACCCACCATGAACTCGTTCATCTATGGGACATCCTCTGACCGGTCGGTACAACGAATTACTCGGTTAAGCAGGTTAGATTTCTTATAAAAATTAAGATACTATTGTTACAAATAAATAAAACAACAATTGAGTTAGTCTGGGAGACAGAAAAAGTTAGAAGGAAACTAAAGATGAACAAAATGATTTCACCAAGAGACAAACATAAACTAAGAGACAAACATAGCACAAAGAAACTTCTCGAACATCAAGGGACAATCAACTAAATCCATAACAAATTAAGAACTATTTTGCATGTAGACTTTAAAAGAGAGAAACTTGGGAATAGACATGGAGACAAAGCTTGATCAAACCACCGCAACTTCCTATAGAGAATAGCCCAACCAAGATAGAGAACAAAGCTTCAAGACCCGGGAGACAACAAGACAATCTATATCCATAGTCTTATCAAACCGGATAAGATGATGTCGATGAGGAAACGACTTGAAACACCAACTTGAAGCTTGATGAAATAGCAGACCTCGATCAGATCAAATGGTAAATGACAAGAAGCAGTTGAAATCACTCCGGATTATGTCGCATGCAGAGGACAAGGAGACAGAAGATCGAAACCAGAGAAGAAACCAAGAGATCTCAAGACATACATGCAACAACAAAAGGCTAAAGATACTAGATACAAGATCAGATCCGCGTAGATAGATCAAAGATCTAACCGAATACGTCTAGAAGAAGCTTGTGCCGGTCAAAAGTTACTCTCAATCACGGAAAACAAAAGAAAACCTGACTCTGGCTCTAAGAGAGCAGCCGGAGCCGGTGATCGAAAAGAAACCAAGAACAGATCTTATAGAGAGAGGTTTGATAAACAAATAGTTATGATATATTGGTGACTGTGGTGGAAGAAGAGAAGATAGTGACAGTGCCGAAACAATCAATAGTATTAATGGTGATAATGGAATGCTTGACATGAATGAAGAAGAAAGAAAAAAGAAGAAAGAAAATGAGCTAAGAGAAGAGAAGGTTGAGGAGAAGAATGAAAAATAAGAAACAAACATGAAGAACAAATATTGTACTAACTTATACTTTGACGATAATATGGAATAGTATATTATAATATTAACAAGAATTGTCGCAAAAATTTGTGTATATTCTTAATGTAAATGTATTGTTCGCGAAAAAATGGTGGATGCATTATATATTAAATGTTGTCTTTACAAAACTCTAATCGTCATATTCATTTCAGTAGCATACAACCTTTAGTACCATAAATCTGAATTTTGCCATATTTGTTACAACACAATAGAATAAAACATATTAACAAAGAGTATTGTTTTTTTTTTGCTCCAATGCAATCCACCATCTAATTCAGGGATGGTTATTAGTGGTGACGGTGGTGAAGAATAAGACAATGGAGCTGATAGTGAAAGAAAAGAATCAGAAAGCGAAGGAGATACACTTTGCCAAAGAGGAAGAGAAGCATTGTAGTATACTATACTGTAAGAGAATATTACACCATAGGGCAGTTTTAAGTTTTCTATAACACTATAGGACAGTTCTTGCTACTAGAGCAGTTTTTTCTAACTAAACCCCACTTTCTACTTATATACTAATTAAATAAGCTAACTAACCATAAAGTTAACCAACTAAACTTTTAAAAGGCAAGTGGGTTCTAGCATCTTTCTCTCTCCCTTTTCAATTTTACTCTTGACATTCTCTTTTTTAAATCTCATACGAGATGCTTTTAATTTTTCAAGTAGCTTCACATCTATATCACTAATCGATAACCCAACGGCGGCGTTCGATTAGGCGAAATGACAGCGAACAATACTAAGAGGCGTACAATTTGCAGGGAAGAAAATCAAAGAAAAGTAAGAGCAAATTGTTGTCGAAGACACAAATATTGATGAATTTGAGTTCTGGATTCAAGAACTGTGAAACTTTGGATGATGAAAGCTAAAGAAAAATTGATTCTTTTGGTGTTTGTAGTTGACGGGTCAAAAACGAGTTACAGTCCGAGAGCTCTAGTTCTCCTCCTCTTCTCTGTCCTCAGCTCCTCCGTCCAAGATGCCAATGAGCTAAAAATCCCCAATTTCTGCAAAATTCGTAACCCTAAAAAACTTGGAAAGAAAATGACATAATTACGGTTATGCCATTAATGAATTAATTATTTAAAAAATCGCGTACATGTAGAGATGTGTACATATGTACATTCTAAGTGTACATGTTGATGTTTGTGAAAACCATTAAAATCACCAATATATTATGTACACCACTTTCATCTTTCGGTTACTGTCTTGTTTCATATTGTCACCTGTTACCAACAAACAACCAATTGGTTGCATTTAGATTGAGCCAAATGACATGTTTTCTTGGTGCTTGAAATCCCCTAAAGTTTGGATTGACACCTTAAGTACTACAACTACTAAAGGATTAGACTTATCCCACATCAGTAATATTGCAACAAATCTCAAAAATATATTTTACATTATGCAAATGTACATTTCTTTAATAATATGTACACGACATAAATGTACAAAATCGACAAGTACATACGTATACAATATACATATTATCTTTTAACGAATATTTACATATACACATATGTTTGAGACACATGTTACATGTTCAACATGTTGTAAAGTTGTGTACATTCGTTAGTGTACATGTGTAAATTAAAGGTTGGTGGCGTACATGTGTCCAACAAATGTGGTAGTGTACACGACATGGGTGTACAAAATCACAATGTACATTTACAAAGTCACATTGTACATAAATTTATATGTATGCATATATAAGGACAAAAAAAATCAGAATGGACATATGATACATTTCTCTTGTTGGAGAAACAGTTCTTTCTTATTTTGTGAAAACAATTGTGTGTACATTACATTCAAACTATACATGTGTACACTTAATTTTGTATTATACATCAAAGTGATTATGTACCCATTTTTGACTTTTTGTAGGTTTTTAATTTAAATAACTAAGCTTCTGCGATTTAACCATGTACACACAGGGTCGGGACATCCTTGAAATTTGACTGAACCCAAATATCATTTTTCACACCTATATGTTGTTACAGTTTAAGATTTTTTAGTTAACATGTACATATGTATATATTTATTTTGGCATTTTTAGTAAGCAACAGTCAATCCATCTATATGTGCATAATGACACCACATATTTTGGTATTTTCAATCAATCTATATGTGTATAATGACACCACATATCGTTGCACCACATCTTCGAATGATCCATGTGGACATTACCAGTGTACATAAACTTCATGTGGACATTAACAGTGTACACCTTCGACATACAATGTTGAAACTTATAAATGTATGTTACAAATTCATAAATAGTTGAATTTATTATTGAGCTACTTATAATATTTTAAAATGGTGTGCGCTTTTGACGTGTACACGCCTACCTCGAATGTGAATCACAAAAATAGATCCAGTCAGTGATAAGTGACAAATCCACTAAATGAACAAAAATCCACGTGTACTCAATATACTTGTGTACATGAACATGATGTATATAACAACAAAAATGCAACATGGAGGTTGTTTACTTTATCTGAATGAATCAAAATTTAAGCGAACATGATGTATACATCCCAATTTGATGAGTTCATCACTTATCACATATGGTGTAGACATCCCAATTTGATGAGTTCATCACTTATCACATACAACTACTATTTTTTATTCACCATCGATTTATATTGATGTACACATGTATGAATCATATGGTGTACAAAACCAAACTGCTCACAAAGACCATCAATTTCTTTTCACTTAGTTGAATAAGTGATAACCACAAACTCAAACTGATTTCTCTTTTTACAAAAAAAAATAGTGTATATGTGATTCGTTGTACATGTGGATATTGTAATTGTATGTGCTACATATCATGTACATATAAATCATTTATTTTTTTCATTTTTAATGAGTGGCATTTTTGTAATTCCAACTTCATCTTCCCCAAAATCAATTAGGGTTTTTTGCAATTTTTCTCTATGGCCGCCAGCCATTATTCTCACCTTAATCATCAGTTTTTTTATTTTTCTTGCTTATTATACTTTTAAACTTGTAAAAATATCATATAAGACACGATTTCAAGCTTTAAATTACTTTTTTCTACAACAAAAACGTAAATCTTGCTTTTTTTTAATTACTGTCACAGTGCGAGGTGGATGAGTTGCAGAGCACGGTGTAGAAGAGGAAGCTTGGTCGTGTTGATCCATGGCGAAGGAGAAGATGAAACGCAATTAAGATTCGTTGAGGTTCATCAGAGTCACAGACGAGCAGAGCCAGTCCTTCACGATGAAGAGAAGCTGTGACATAGATGACCTGATGCACCATGGAAGTTCTTGAAGAATTGTGTTTTTATTTTATGAAATTAGTCAACTGAAAAAGAAACAAGATCTGAAAAAATAACACGATTGAGAAAGAAAAAAGATGAAAAAGCAGTGGATCCATTATGCTCTAGTTACAATTTAGTTAGTATTGAATGAAATAGATTAAGAAAAAGTGTCATAGGAGTTGACATTGCCTAATAGTGTAATAAAAACTCAGAAACTGCCTCTGAGTGTAAATGTCTCATACTGTAATTATAAAACGGAATAGAATATATTACATAACAATTCTGTTCATCTTCCACAATTCAATCCATCATCTGCTTTTTCATCACTATCTCCAACCCAACAAACCAAACACCTTGCAGATCATACAATCACCCACAAATACAACCGTCACAGCCAATCATCGCAAGAACCCTAAATAGCTTCTTGAACACCCTCACCCTTCTCGTTCATCGTCTCTCTTTGAAATTCATCTATCTCTTTTTTTTTCTTTACGATGTGTCATCTGTGTTCAGAGTTTTTTTGAAGTGAAAGAAATCTCTTCGACTGAAGAAGAAACATCGACATCAGTCTTTCCTCATCTCCTCTCATGCGTCACTTAGGAGAAAAGCAATGCCGTTTCTTCACACTGATCTCGAAACGATCTCCAAGACGCACCCTTGGCTTCTTCTCCTCCCACTCCAAAGACCAACAACAGCTCCTCGTCGACGCCATCTCCGAATCGCTACAAAACCGCGATAACTTCGACACTCTCTCCACCAAATTCTCCTCCGCCAATCTCTCCAACTCCCTCGTCGATCAAATCCTCCTCCGCTTCAAACACCCCGAAACCGCCAAACGCGCCCTAACCTTCTTCCACTGGTCCTCCCACGCTCGAAACCTCCGCCACGGCGTCTCCTCTTACGCCCTCGCGATTCACATCCTCGTCAAAGCTCGATTACTCATCGACGCTCGAGCTCTAATCGAATCTTCTCTCTTAAACTCATCCCCCGATTCCGATCTGCTCGATTCCTTGCTAGACACCTACGAGGTCTCTTGCTCTACTCCTCTCGCGTTCGATCTGCTCGTTCAGGGCTACGCTAAGCTTCGATTGCTGGAATCTGGATTCGACGTTTTCAAGAACCTAACGGATCGTGGATTCTCGCTGAGTGTAATCACTCTCAACACTTTGATCCATGTTGCTTCGAAATCGAATCGGATCGATCTCGTTTGGAGAATCTACGAGGCGGCGGTGGATAAGAGAGTGTATCCCAACGAGACGACGATTCGGATCATGATCAGTGCGTTGTGCAAAGAAGGGAAGTTAAAAGAGATTGTAGGTTTGTTGGATAAGATTCATGGTGAGAGATGTTCTCCTCCAGTGATTGTTAACACGAGCTTGGCTCTCAAGGTTTTAGATGAGAATCGGATCGATGAAGGTATGAGTTTGTTGAAGAGATTGCTGCAGAAGAATATGGTTTTAGATACGATTGGTTACTCTCTCGTTGTGTACGCGAGAATAAAGGAAGGTGATTTGGTGTCTGCACGGCAAGTGTTCGATGAAATGCTTCAAAGAGGTTTCGACGCGAATGCTTTCGTTTACACGGCTTTCGTCAAAGTGTATTGCCATATGGGTGATATCGACGAAGCAGAGAAGTTGATCGCTGAGATGGAGAGCTCTGGAGTCGATCCGTATGAAGAAACTTTTAACTCTCTCATCGTTGGTTGCGCGAAATTCGGAAGAGAAGGAGAAAGCTTGAAGTATTGCGAGATGATGGTCGCGAGAGGACTTCTTCCTAGTTGTTGGGCGTTCAATGAGATGGTTGAGAGACTAAGCAAGATTGAGAACGTGAATCGTGCAAACGAAATCCTGACAAAGTCGATTGAGAAAGGGTTTGTGCCTGATGAACATACATACTCTCATCTGATTGAAGGGTTTGTTAAAGGAAACGACATCGAACAAGCTCTCAAGATGTTCTACGAGATGGAGTACCGAAACATCTCACCGGGTTTCGAGGTGTTTAGGTCACTGATAGTGGGGCTTTGCTCTGGTGGAAAAGTGGAAGCCGGCGAGAAGTACTTCAGAATTATGAAGAGGAGGCTGATACAGCCTAATGCAGAGATATATGAGGCGTTGATTAAGGCATTCCGAAAAACAGACAATAAAACGAATGCGGATAGGGTTTATGATGAAATGATATCAATAAGATGATTCAAACTCGGTGGTTAAGCTTGTTTGTAGCTTCATTTCGAATTATCATTGAATTTTTGCAAGTTTAATCATGCGTTTAATCATGCGCCACTTATCCAACTATCGTGTAATAAGTTTTGATTGTTACACGCATAGATAAAGGCATAAAGCTATTACACATTTTGTCTATAAAATTTGTAATTGTGATTTTAAAATGACTACTCAGATGAATATACAAAACATACTCGATAATTAGCTATATATGCAGATTTTGAAAGTATTTGCATATGTGGTTAAGCTGCGTCTCACGCACCTAAGTCCTCTATTGTAGTCAGATTTTGTTTAGATGGACAGTTTCATTACAGGTGTATTATATGTTCAAATATCACAACTGAAAACTACATTTGAATTGAGTTTTGATAAACCTTTCAAAAGTTCACTCTCCATCAAATTGAAATTAGTTTGAATAATAACATCAGTCGCTCATGTCATCATCACATTACAAACCGTAGAACGTAACGGCAGTTATATTACAAATTTTATTTTACTGCTCAGGCACGATGTCATCATCAATCATCCACATATCCAACTCGGAGACGGGCTCATCGAGTTGACTCGGATGCTCCACCGTGTCACCATCCAGCTCAAGGAAAGACTCCAAGCTCGTTATTTGCTGTTTTAAACTTACATCTCGCTTAGTTCTTAGACGATTAAATGGCTTCCGTAGACTAGTTAGAATTAGTATGTCTTTGTGCTTAGTTGGTAGTTACAATTTCTGCATTTACTATTAAATTCAAGACTTTCTAGTCTTGAAACCTTTTGTGTTAACTAGTCATTGACTTATTACTATTATTTACTATAAATTAATAGCTAATCATAATTTCATTCATTTAACTACAAAGTACAAACCCTGAAATTTATATGCTATCTTTAATAACCTCTTGTGATAACGGCAAGTTGGTGTATCAACTATTGATTCAAGTGGCTTCTCAAACTTGATGTCGATAGACTTTGAGTCTCAAGGAGTTGTTGATGCTGCAAATGCTGGACAAGAATGTACCAGATGTGATGGATCTCAGCCTTTTCAATCTCGTAGAAAGAGAATCATTGATGTAGAAGAAGAAGAATAAGATGATGATGTAATATTATGGAAGCTGATTATGAACTGGTTAAGAGTGAGGGTTTCTGTCAATGCTGATGGTGATCTAAATAAGAGAAAGAAACAGCAGGTTCAGGCTGAGGATGCTGATAGGAGAGAAAGAAACAGAAAGAAAAGGGTGATGAAAGAAGAAACAGAAGACTGATGATTCTGAAAATGAGTCAGGTGATGAAAGAAAGTCATTGGCTCAGAAACAGAAGAGGTAATACTCACCTGTGTGGGAACATTCTGCAGTGATTACTAAGAAAAATGGCTCTCAAAAAGCACAATGCAAGCACTGAAAATTTGAATATGAACATGACTCTGACAGGAATGAGACTAATTGTATGAGACGCCATCTATTGAAATTTAATCTCATGGCTAAGAATGTGATATTCGTCAAATAGTGCTCAATGCATAAGCAAAACTGCAAGTAAGGAAGATTGATCACACTGTTTTCATCAGATGATAGCGAAGCGTATCATTTAACATGATTTGTTAAACTATATAATCTAATCTCTCCTTGATACATTTACATAAGTTAGTTATTTATGTTATTACACAAAGAGTTGTAACTCTTCATGTTGTGTCCTTTAGTATAAAGAGTTGTGTCTCTTATACTTGTATTGATTCGATCTCTATATAAAGATCAATCATCTGTTGTAAACATTATAACCGAATCTCAATAATACAAAAGTATTTTCAGAAAAGTTTATAAGCCTGAAACGTCTATCTTATTCTTTCTCTCGAACTCGTGTGTAACACATTGTGATCGTTGTGTAACACAAGCGGTTGGTAAAAGATTAACATGGTATCAGAGCTTCACGTTTGAGAGGACAAAGAACAAAGCACTAGTAAGAGAAACACTTGGCGTGGAGAAAAGGAGGCTAGAGGATTTTGTCATACGATTTCGGAATCACTCGAAACAAGGAAGAATCAAGTAATCCCCATATTTGATGGAGAGAAGTACGACTTCTGGAGCATCAAGATGACAACCATTCTCAAGACCAGGAAGTTATGGTATGTGGTTGAAGAAGGCGTAGCAGCCCCACCAGCACAAGTGGATGAAACCCCTGAAACAGCAAGGGCAAGATCGCTTAGAGAAGAAGCGATGATGAACGATACATTGGCTTTGCAAATCTTGCAAACTGCTGTATCGGATCATATATTCTCACGGATTGCAGCAGCATCAACATCCAAAGAGGCGTGGGATGCATTGAAGGAGGAGTATGAAGGCTCTCCTCAAGTTCGTTTGATTAAACTTCAAACATTGCGAAGGGAGTATGAGAATCTGAAGATGTATGAGAATGAAGACATTAAGGTCTTCACAGATAAGATAGTT
The DNA here is from genome assembly GCF_000309985.2 of Brassica rapa. NCBI lineage: Eukaryota > Viridiplantae > Streptophyta > Magnoliopsida > Brassicales > Brassicaceae > Brassica > Brassica rapa. Next base: position 9,167,211 of record NC_024796.2, read on the forward strand.
GAATTGGCAAATCAATTAACTTATCATGGTGAACAGAAGTCAGATGTTCAACTCATACAAAAGATACTCATCTCTCTCCCAGCCAAGTTCGATAGCATAGTCAGTGTGTTGGAGCAAACAAGCGATTTGACTTCAACAAAGATGACAGAGTTGATCGGGATTTGAAGGCTCATGAAGCAAGGCTGGCTGCAAGAGAAGAAAGCACCAGTGAAGGAGCATTCGATGCTCGTGTTAAACACAAAAATTCTGGTGTTACACAAGACAACTCAAAGCGCCAAGGAGGCAAGAAGTGGTGCGGTTTCTGCAAGAGAAACAACCACAATGAGAGCGAGTGTTGGAGGAAACAGAAGAAGGATGATCCAAAGAAGGATCACATAAGTAACAAGGAGTGTTACAATTGTGGCAAGTTAGGCCACTTTGCAAATCAGTGCTACTCAAAGAAGAAAGAGAAGGCACATGTGAGTTCGAAGAAGATTCAAATGAAGATCACATGTTGTTCAGTGCGAGCGAAGCAGCAACAACAGTGATGGAAGATGTCTGGTTAGTAGACAGTAGAGCAACTAATCATATGACAAAGGAGGAGAGTTACTTCTCAAAGCTTGATAGGAGTATCAAGGTTCCAATAAAAATTGGAAATGGAAGCACAGTCATGACAGCCGGTAAAGGAGACATTACCGTCATGACCAAAGGTGGCAAGAAGACCATCAGAAATGTATTCTTGGTTCCGGGTTTGGCAAAAAATTTATTGAGTGTTCCACAAATTGTTTCAAGCGGATACCGGGTGAGTTTCCAAGAGAAGAGATGCATCATAGATGATGCAAAAGGAAGGAGGATAATGGATATCCCAATGACTCACAAAAGCTATCGAATCAGGATGAGTTCGGCTCAGGTAGAAGAAGCCTTGAGCGCTAGTGAGCAAGGAAAGATGGAGACATGGCACAAAAGACTTGGTCATGTAGGCGACAAAAGGTTGCAACAAATGCAGGACAAAAACTTGGTAAAGGGATTACCAAAGTTTAAAGTCAAGAAGGAAGCATGTGAGGCGTGTAGACTTGGAAAGCAATCACGCAAAAGCTTCCCAAAGGAATCTCAAACTAAGACAAGAGAGAAGCTTGAGATTGTACATACGGATGTATGTGGGCCGATGCAGCACCAGTCTGTTGATGGAAGCCGATACTTTTTACTATTCTTGGATGATCATACTCACATGTGTTGGGTATACTTCATGAAGCAAAAGTCAGAGACATTCTCACTGTTCAAGAAGTTCAAAGCAATGGTGGAGAAGCAGTCGGATTGTACCATCAAGACACTGAGATCATGGAGGTGGTGAGTTCACTTCACGAGAATTCAACCGGTTCTGTGAAGAAGAAGGAATCAATAAGCAAGTCACCTTGCCTTATTCACCACAACAAAATGGTGCAGCGGAGCGCATGAATAGGACCTTGGTGGAGATGGCTAGATCGATGTTGGCAGAACAAGACTTACCGCTCAAGTTATGGGCAGAAGCGGTATACACTGCCTCATATCTTCAAAACCGTCTGCCATCAAAGGCAATAGAAGAAGATGTCACTCCTATAGAGAAGTGGTGTGGACACAAACCAGATGTGTCACACATGAGAATGTTTGGTAGCATATGCTACATACATATCCCAAATCAAAAGAGGAGGAAGCTAGACGTCAAGGCAAAGCGTGGAGTCTTTGTTGGATATAGCAACCAATCCAAAGGCTATAGAGTTCTCATTTTGGAGAATGAGAAGATTGAAGTATCAAGAGATGTCGAGTTTGAAGAAGGAAAGAAATGGGATTGGAAAAGGCAAGAAGAAGTGAGGAAGACATTGGAGTTGTCTATGGAAGACTCTCACTCGCCTGAGGATCAAACCGAAGGTGCATCCAGTCCTGAGGAATAAACCGAAGGTGCATCCAGTCCTGAGGAACAATTTGGAGGTACTTTCAGTCCTATTTCTTTTCAAAATGATCATGATACTAGTAGTGGAGATGAAGAAACTTCTGAGGCACCAAGGAAGTTCAAGTCCATGGTTGATATCATGGAAAGGGCACCGAGAGTAGAGCTTGATGAAGCGGCTCAAGCTATAGAAGCTTGTCTTCATGCAAATGAAGAACCATACACTTATGATGAAGCGTGTGGTACCAAGAAATGGAGAGAAGCAATGAATGAGGAGATAGCCATGATTGAGAAGAACAAGACGTGGGAACTAGTGGACAAGCCAAAGAAGAAGAATGTGATAAGTGTGAAGTGGATCTACAAGATCAAGACCGATGCAAACGGCAATCACATCAAGCACAAGGCGCGGCTAGTTGCAAGAGGGTTCTCTCAAGAGTATGGTGTTGACTACCTTGAGACGTTTGCTCCTGTCTCAAGACATGATACAATACGAGCCATACTTGCCTATGCGGCTCAGATGAAGTGGCGATTGTATCAGATGGATGTGAAGTCAGCCTTTCTCAATGGCGACCTCAAGGAAGAAGTGTATGTCACACAACCGCCTGGATATGTGACACACGGGAAGGAACACAAAGTGTTAAGGCTACACAAAGCTTTATATGGTTTAAAGCAAGCCCCAAGGGCATGATATTGAAGGATAGATTCATACTTTCTTCAAAACGGTTTTGAGAGGAGTATGAATGATGCGGCTTTATACATCATGAAGCAAGGAGGAGATGTGTTGATCGTGAGTCTATATGTGGATGATATAATCATCACAGGAAGCAACATTCAGAGCATCAACACATTCAAGGAGAACATGAAGAAAGAATTCGAGATGGTGGATCTTGGATTGTTGAACTACTTTCTTGGAATGGAAGTAATTCAAGACAATGGAGGCATATTTCTTTCACAAGAAAAGTATGCAAACAAACTTGTAGACAAGTTTGGGATGCGAGACAGCAAGAGTGTAAGCAACCCACTTACACCACAAGGAAAAGAGTTGAGGATGACAAGGAGTATGGAGATCCGACTAAGTATAGAAGCATCATTGGAGGGCTTTTGTACTTGTGTGCATCAAGACCTGATGTGATGTATGCAAGCGCCTATCTCTCAAGATACATGTCATCACCTCGCATGAAGCACTACCAAGAAGCCAAGAGGGTGTTAAGATATGTCAAAGGAACATCAAACTTTGGAGTGTACTTCACAAGCGTGAAAGAACCAAGACTTCTAGGCTACACGGACAGCGATTGGGGTGGTTCTAAGGAAGACAAGAAAAGCACTTCAGGTTATGTGTTTACTCTTGGATCAGCCATGTTTTGTTGGCAGTCAAGCAAGCAACAAACAGTGGCGCAATCAACGGCTGAGGCAGAGTACATAGCCGTGTGTGCAGCAGCAAATCAAGCAGTGTGGTTACAAAGACTATTTGAAGACTTTGGTCAGAAGTTTGAAGGAGGCATTCCGATCTTATGTGACAACAAATCAGCAATAGCAATTGGGAAGAATCCGGTGCAACACAGAAGGACGAAGCACATAGAGATCAAGTACCATTTCGTGAGGGAAGCTGAGCAAAAGGGAATCATTGAACTGAAGTATTGCAAAGGGGATGATCAACTCGCAGACATTCTCACAAAGGCATTGGGTGGTTCAAGATTTGAAGATTTAAGGAAGCAGCTTGGAGTCAAGTCGAGATATGATTAAGGAGGAGTGTTAAACTATATAATCTAATCTCTCCTTGATACATTTACATAAGTTAGTTATTTATGTTATTACACAAAGAGTTGTAACTCTTCATGTTGTGTCCTTTAGTATAAAGAGTTGTGTCTCTTATACTTGTATTGATTCGATCTCTATATAAAGATCAATCATCTGTTGTAAACATTATAACCGAATCTCAATAATACAAAAGTATTTTCAGAAAAGTTTATAAGCCTGAAACGTCTATCTTATTCTTTCTCTCGAACTCGTGTGTAACACATTGTGATCGTTGTGTAACACAAGCGGTTGGTAAAAGATTAACATGATTTACCATTTTCATAACGTTAAATATGAGAGGGTTAGATCTGTTTGGAAGTATTTGAGTGTAGATGTGAAGTTTGTCAGTCGCAACACAGCTGCAAAAGATGTTTACAGGTTCTATCAAAGTTTGGGAGTATATATTTAATAACAGCGAGGTGCGACGCGAGATTTGACTTGGTAGAAAGACGGCGGTGAAGAACGGAGATGGAAGAACGATGGTAGGAGGCGAGGAACTCTATCCTTGCATGATGAACGTGTGTCACCACATGTGTTCTACTATTGTTATTTTGGCGCTTTGATGTAAAATACGTATCGAATCCAGAGTGATAGGAGGAGCATATATTGAGCATAGGCGTCACCTCTTCACCGACTTGAAAGTCTTTGTCGGAAAACTAGCTGAAGCTCCACTTGAACACACTGGAGCAATAGTCTGCTAAAAAAGTCCATCGAGAACGATAGAGGAGAGTGAAAGATCACCAGGCCAGCCTTAATAACATATCCAATTATTTGTAAATGAAACTCAATAAAAAGAAGTAAATGTGATGGGTTCCCTTTTAATTACGAAAAAGCTCGATATATGTTTACGTGGAAGTGTCCTGTCTTTGGTGGAGATACCTAGTGGCTCAACTTGCTTATTACAAAATATATTTATGGATCTTGTGATTGTAAGTCATGCAGTTTTGTGATGAGCATTCTGAAATATGTAGGGTCTTCTAATAAATCTATGTATCATGATTGTTTGAATATTTCCGTTATATTGGTGAAAAGCGATTTACTGCTTACTATACCAAACTCCATTAATACCTCAAAATTATGTTTTATGGGTGACACACTGTGACACTGATGTCTTGTTTTCATTTGTTTCAAGATTTTTGATCTTCAATTCTTTCCAATAGTTTACAACATGTAAATACTTATTTTAAGTTAGTAAGTTTATGTTTGTTATGTAAAACCTTTTGACTACTAATTAACCAGATCAGCAGATCTTCGATGGTTGATGGACGTATCGACATTTTTATTTAATCATCATAATTAGGAGGGTACTGAAAGCGTATTAATGTCAATAAAATCACATTCTATTCATAGTTACCCTCTCTTTAAATAGGGACGAATACGTTTTAATTAATTAAACTGAAAAATGTCTATACCAATGTCACAACAATAATCATATCAAAACCTAATCAATAGACAATGGATCTATAAGGCGGCTTATGTGATGCTAGAGTTAGATGTGAATCTTCGTAAGAGATATGTAGAATTGTCTATAATACTTTTCATAGTCTGTAATAGCATAATTATCCAGCGTTAGAAAAAAAAATCATATCATGTAAAAATTTTAAGGGAGTCCCCAGATTTTTGTTAAAACATAGGAAATAAACAAAATTTTATAACAAACCAAAACTATATTAGTATACATGTTATTTAATAATTTCAAAAACAAGAAACTATACTATATACAAATGTTGAGTTTTTGAAATATGTTAACTTGGATAATGTTTGATGCCGTAATTCAAATCTCTCACATAAATCAAATGTCAAATGTCATCAATTTTCTATATCAATATAATTAGTTTTTAGCTATATATTTGCTTTTCTTTTAATGAAACAATGATTTTTAAAGTTCAAAATCTATCCATAGATTGAAAAGAAAGCGATTAACAAAATTACAATGTATGTAAAATTACATGATCGTATTAAGAAAGAACGAAAGTTATCAAAAGATTTTTTTTAGCAACAAAGGTACCAAAAGATTATATAAACACACTCTATTTTTTATATATATATATATATCCTTTGAAGTGGGTTATATACGATTATCTCATAGACTTATGTTCATTACCGGTTCTGATAACTGTTTGTAAACCCGTATCTTGAACCATTTTTAGTCACTTCTTATCGGATTATCCAACAATTGTAACTTGTATGTGTTGGTCGTAACAATTTCTATCATATGGTTATTAACAAACACATTTTTTGGGTCAAAAACAGACTTAATTAGTATTTTCATTGCATTCACCCGAAATAACAACGTCTAATTCACTTCAGGTATATAAATAATTATCACGTATAGGACCACAACTTTATGAACTCTTTTGGGGAGAAAAAAAAACTTGAAAAGCTTGTGAGTGATAATAATCAATTGAAGATGGGGCAAAATGTGAGAGCGACAAGGAACGTGAGTCACATGGGACGACGGATCATTTGTACAGCAAACGAAAGTCCCCACACGAACATGAATTGGTGTCATATCATGTATGAATGCAAGGGCCAAAATCATCAAAAAGAAAGTATCGTGTCATGGACTCATGGTGGACCTCGATTAAGGGTAAATTCGTAATATATTTTCTTTCTATTTATATTTTTATGCCACCCTCGAATTAAATTTTCCGAAACTGGTTATGAAATTATTGGCCTCTTTTTTTGCCCCACCATAACAATCCAACCACTTTAATTCCTTCTTAGTACAGCAACGGCTACTTCACTTTAACATTGTCTAGCCTTTTTCTATTTCAAGTCAAAATTATGACAAAGCCTTATATGACCACTTGTGAATCCAGATTAACCATGTTGTTATCGCACATATAATATAAGTTTGTTAATCCCAACCACGTCGCTGGGATAATATCTAAGAACAAGAAGGCTTGAGATATTAATATTGGCATCGTCTTATAACCACTTGTTTAGGAAACATTTTTTTCCATCATCGTTTAGGAAATCATTTACTACGATATGAGAATATTAATTCACTTGCTAGACGTGTAGCTCGGGTTTCAAATCCATCAACATTGAGTCTCTTGTTACACACAGAGATTAAAACAGGTCTTTTTTTTTGTAAACTAAAAAACAGGTTTCTTTATAAAAAGAATTTTTTTATTAGAATTCTAGCAGGTAGCTGACGTAAATTTATTACGGAAGACCCTTAAATACCCGTTTTGTAAATCAAGTCTTTTATATGATTTTGAAGGATATGCGTGTGAATATTTTTGACACGTCCCACAAAATGAAGGTGTATATGAGACTCCAATCTTTTTGACCATTCTTGAAAGCGCGTTCTTGGAAGCAGTTCAATGAGTGTTGTTGATACGTTGTTTTGGTGGAAACATGCATGAATAACCAGTGGTGAAGCCACCCTATAAGGTATGGGGGCAAGTGCATCCATAATTATTTTAAAAACCTAAAGTTTGTGTGTAAAACCGTTAGAAATTAATTAGCTTAGGTGGTAAAAGGGAGCTTGTGCACCCATTCATTCCTAGGTTCGAAACTTTTTCATTAGCATTTTTGTTTTTTTATTAACAATTGTGCACCCATTAGATAAATGTTCTAGATTCGTTTCTGTGAATAACACAAACTCACAAAGGTTTCCGCCTTTAATATCTCTCTCCCTATATATTCACTTGCTTTGCGTTTCTTCCGAGAGTTAAATACTGAATTATCAAATAATTGTCACAATATATAAGTATATAACATGTGGTTTATGTATTTGGATCCTAATTCACGAAGCAGGGACGATGGATCAAATCCATCAAAACTGCGATAATGCCTTTACAGAGTTGTATCACATTTTGTTTGTATTTCAAGATGGAGAATGGTTCTCTGAACCAGAACATAACGGGTATTAAAAAAAAAACATAACGGATATCACTGTTGATAATGTTTACTAGAACTCTTTAAACTATTAAACATTTTATAAGATGAATAGTGATGTCAGATGTGTCAATAAGAAACTGGTGGAACCAGGGAACGTATATTGTTTTATAGTTCCATATACAATTTATATAGTGTTTGTTTTATTTAAAAGTAAAAACCATGTGATGGGGGTCTAAATTGATGAAACCTTAGGATGCAGCATGTAAATTTTATCTGACAATTGGTTTATAAAGCATTTCAATATATTTACTTTTTACTTCAAAATGAAGTTTATTTCAACCCGGAAGAAAAGGTGCTTAAGATGATCATTCCCATGCAGTATAGTCAACAAAATCATTTTTGATTAAAGATAGTAAAAAACTATTGATTTTATCATGGCAATTTGCTTAAGCCAGAGTGCGTCATATAACATGTATATTTTATTTATTCTTGTATCGAATCAATTTATTTGGTCGGACTAAATATCCAATCAACCAAACAAGCGTGTCGAGTAGTTGAGTTTGGAAAGATGATAAGCATTATGGATTCAAAATTTACTCTCAGATACATCCGCTTGTATGGCGAAGCAACCTACCATTTCGGATATATCCGTTTATGTGACCAGACGACATGTATATCTAAATTCCATTGTGATCAACCGGGTGGGTTTATCTGACTTCGATAAACATGTTTCCAAATTTTTAGTTGGTTGGAGCTCGTCCGCCAGATATCTTGGGCTATAAAAAAATCCAGTCCTACCAATTTATGCATTCATGAAAATGCAACATTTTGTATCCTATGTATGTAACATTTTTTACTAACTACGAATAAATGTCTCTATTACTTGGATTCTGAATTAAAGAATAACAAACGATGTACAATGATAATAAAGATAAAAATTAATAATTAACAAACTAAACAAAACATGCAAATATGGACATACAAAAAAATAAAAACAATAACCACAACATATTATAAATTATAATCAGAAACTTTCGTAATCGCCAATGATTAAAATTTTCATATTAATTGGTTTAGTAACTATAAGGATAACTCGGACAATAATTAGTAGCAAATGGATGTCGCTATAGTTGACAAAAGGTGGTGGTTGGCTTTATAAATTGGACTTTTAAACCCCAATTAAATTGAATCTTTTAGTTGTAGTTCACTTGATTATAATTTATACATACTCTTATGAATTGACGTAGAAACCTTACAAATCAACACCAGAAATGTTTATTTTCTAATAATATATTAAATAAATGTGAATACCACGTTAAACTCATGATGCCGGGTTTACATCAATTAAACTGCATTTTTTTCGACGGGGCATATTTTGATATAAAAGTTTATTGGTACAAAAAGAAGAGAGGACTACGAATTACTATGGAGTTATCAATATCACAGTTAAAAACAGGAAAATGAAAGAGGTAAATAAATTTCCTTTTATAATTGCTATAGATTGCGGTTGTACCACGGCTCTGCTCTTGCTTTTAAGAACTTGCCGGTACTAAAATCTCATATACTCCAATAAAAAGCAGGCCCGAGACCCCAAAACAATTTAATAACATTTTCTCCATAAAATAATACTATTCAGAAAATAATAATCATTATTTAAACAGTTTATAATTTTCTTTTTCCCTTCAATTATTATGACACTCCCGTGTTCTTTCCTTCTCTCTTTCTTCTAGCTCTCTGTCTCAAATCTAAATATATAAACTTTTTTAAGCTATATATTATTCAAGAAGTTTAAATTAAAAATTTAATCTCTATACGATGAAGAGAGAGCATGGTCACCGGGAAACCTCATCTGTAAAAGCCGGGAGCTCATCAATGACGGCCAATAAAGAAGAAGCCGGCGGATTCGACGAGCTTCTTGTGGTTTTGGGTTACAAAGTCCGATCTTCCGACATGGCTGACGTGGCACATAAGCTTGAGCAGTTAGAGATGGTTCTTGACGATGGAAACTCGCATCTTTCCGACGATACTGTTCATTACAATCCTTCTGATCTCTCTGGATGGGTCGATAGCTTGCTCTTTGATCTTAACCCTACCTGTGATCAAGTCATACCCGACCAAGATTCTGAGTACGAACTCAGTGCCATTCCTGGCTCTGCAGCGTATCCACGTGGCAAAAGGACGAGAACAGGATCCGATTCTTCGACAACAAGGTCTATGGTTGTTTTGGATTCTCAAGAAACGGGCGTGCGTTTAGTACACGCGCTTTTGGCTTGCGCGGAGGCGGTTCAACAGAACAACCTGAAGCTAGCTGACGTGCTCGTTAAGCACGTGGGCTTGCTCGCCTCGTCACAAGCCGGTGCGATGAGGAAAGTCGCGACGTACTTCGCTGAAGGGCTGGCGAGGAGGATTTACCGGATTTACCCTCGTGATGACGTCGGTTTATCGTCATTTTCGGACACTCTTCAGATACATTTCTACGAGTGTTGTCCGTATCTCAAGTTCGCTCACTTCACGGCGAACCAAGCGATACTTGAGGCGTTTGCTACGGCTGAGAAGGTCCACGTTATTGATTTAGGGATTAACCAAGGCTTGCAATGGCCGGCTCTTATTCAAGCTCTAGCTCTCCGTCCAGGTGGTCCACCAGATTTTCGGTTAACCGGAATTGGTTCTTCGTTAACCGGCCAGTCGATTCAAGAAGTTGGATGGAAACTTGGCCAGCTTGCTAATGCAGTTGGTGTGAATTTCGAATTCAAGAGCATTGTCTTGAATAGTTTATCTGATCTTAAACAGGAAATGCTTGAGATTCGAACAGGTTCAGAATCCATAGCGGTTAACTCGGTTTTTGAGCTCCATCGCCTCTTGGCTCATCCCGGTTCAATCGATAACATTCTGTTAACCATCAAGTCGATTAAACCAGACATCATAACTGTAGTCGAGCAAGAAGCGGACCACAACGGGGCCGTTTTCTTCGACCGGTTTACCGAGTCGCTACATTACTACTCTAGCTTATTCGACTCACTAGAAGGCCCTCCAAGTCAAGACCGAGTGATGTCTGAGCTCTACTTAGGACGACAGATATTGAACCTAGTGGCCTGCGAAGGGGAGGACCGGGTTGAGAGACACGAGACACTGGCTCAGTGGAGAAACAGGTTCACTATGGGAGGATTTAAATCGGTTAGTATTGGTTCGTATGCGTATAAGCAAGCGAGCATGTTGTTGGCCCTTTATGCTGGAGCTGATGGGTATAAGGTGGAAGAAAATGAAGGTTGTTTGTTACTTGGATGGCAAACACGACCACTAATCGCTACATCTGCGTGGCGTTTCAATCGTGTGGAATAAAATTGAGATAATGGGAAGTTGAAAAAATGTTTGCTACATAGTGTTATTGCATTTGAATGCTAAAGGTACCACGTTTTCCAAATTTTAATGAACTTGTTTATTTTTCTTCCTTGAAATTTTGACTTTGCAAGAATAAACCTATCAGTCACTAAATTGGTACGTTTTTTTTATCCTCGGTATATTAATTGAGTATCATTTAAAAAATTGTAACTTTAAATTTGTACTAATTAAAAGAGATCATGTTTAGATGTTACTTAATTAGAATACCAATTTAGCTTACATAACACCTTAAGAATCAATTGAAAAAAATGTTAGTGCAAATCCAATTACTATAGAACATTATATTAACCCAAAATAAAAAAAAACATGTATTTTTTCCTTAAATAAAAGTTACAGAATTACCTAATATGATTAACATATATATGACAATTAATTACTATAAATAATAAAGATTTGATAACAATTTATGCATCATAATTCATTTTTATTTACTTTTATATTATTAAAAAATTAAACAATCACATTAACCATATAATAAAAAAAATTAGATTTTTTCTTATATGTTATATTTTGAATTTTTTTTAAATGACTTTAAAATACAAAAATGAGAAAACCTTATATGTTATATTTTAAAACGACTTTAAATTACAAAAATGAGAAAACCTTATATGTTTTATATTTCTTATATGTTAGATTTTTTCTTATATGTTATATTTTGAATTTTTTAAAACGACGTTAAATTACAAAAATGTAAGTTTCCTTAAGCATACGACTAAAAGCATTAAAATTACATGTATCAATTCGATGGTTGATCTGAAACCTTTCAAAACATATGGAAGATAAAAGTCAAAATAATTCAACTGTGGAAACAGTGCTGTTTACTTTTTTCAAGAATGTGTTCGGTGGAAAAAAAAGATTTTTATGTCATAATTTTTTTTAATGTCCAATCTGATTAATCCATGATATATTAATTATAGTTTATTCCATATTTTTTAATAAATATTGATCCGGTCTATCGGAAAGAAATTATATAATAACAGCAAAAAAATTTATATATATATAAATAAAATGATCAAATATATAAAACAATTATCGATAATATATACAAATAAAATCACATTGCCAAAGACGCATGTCTTATCCTAGTAATTATAGTATTTAGAAAAAAAATCATCCTATTTAGAATACCGTTGATAAAATAGGAAGAAAACTAATGGTAACAAGATATTTATTAAAATAATATTTGATGTGCATAAGGTTCACAATAAACAAATGCTGGTCCGTGTGTCGAAAATGACGAATCCATCCCCTATATATTATTTGAGAAGCATTGCAACATTTTTTTGTAGCCATGTGTCATCACTAGAATGATTCTTAGAATCCTTAGAAAAATAGGTTGGTCCATCTAAATATATAATAAACTTTTTATTAAACCATAATAAATATATTATTAATGTGCTTCATTATTTCCTTAAATAAGATTACGGAATTGCCTAATGTGGCTAAAAGTATATATGACAATTAATGATTTTGAATAATAAAGATTTGATAAAAATAAGTGTGTATTATAATATATATATTTGTTTAATTTTAAGCTATTTAAATAAATTAAACAATCATAGTAACCATATAATAAAAATTTAAAAAATTATATATATATATATATATATTATATTTTGAATTTTAAAAAAAAATACAAATTACTAAAACTGTTAAAAGTTTCACATTCAAATTTTGGGATCAATGATTTAATATTTTTGTTATGACATGATACAAATAATTAAAAAATAATATAAGTTGAAAGTCTCATTAATAAGTATCAAAAATAAAAGATATATAAATATATGTATCATTTTAAATTAAACTATATGCCATATAAAAATACATAAATATTTTAATTTTGAAATTTACGTTGAACATTTTTTTGATAAAAAATTGAAAAAATATTGACAATATCGTTTTCTGTTATATTTATGTATTTTTATATGTTCGCACCAATTTAATTATATAAGTAGTAAATAATGACTTTTTAATTATTCAATATATATTTATTATTTTGTAATATGTTATAAACATATAATATATAAAATAATTTGTATATATAATGTTCATTCCGCGCAAGGCGCGGATCTTAACCTAGTTTATCAGTAAATGGGATGGCAATGGCACTTTTTATATATTTTATTATGTATCAAATCCTAAAATTAATCTGCGAGTGCAGCGGTTGCAATCTATGGTTTGAGAATCTTAATATACAGAGTTTGATTCCTTTGTCTACACAACAAGTTGCGCATGGGATACTTCGCGCCTCGGAATACGGCCTAGGTTAAATCTGGATCACCGATGATTCATAATTCCTCAAGTTCTAGAATTTATTATTTTATCTCTACTTTTTCTTGTAGGATTTCAAAGATTTGGAATAAACTCAGGAAGCAAAGCTGACAATAATTAATGTTATAAACAATTTAAATAGAATGATAAAATAAGAAGACATATTTTTTAAAACTCAAAGATGATTTCGAAAACGAAACACATATCTGATCTATTTTCTTAACACAATAAGTTTTTTTTAAATACATGATGGTCTTTTTGTTTTCTAAATTATGTGATACAATTGTATGTGAAATTTTTTCACAACTAACAAAAACAAAATCTAAGTGCTTATATTTCTACACTATACTAATGTTGAAATCTACTTTAAAACATACCAATGACATATGAAATTTGCTAGAATATAGGAGTAATATTTAATACGTGAATTAAATAAATGAGACAAGAAGTTTATTTTTTTTTGTCAACAGACGTTTATTTAAATTTTTCTTAACACACAAATAAAAAGACAAAAAAGTCGAACCAATCCAAATCAAATGGTTTAAAGCTTGGATTAACTTGACTCATTTAATAAATGGATTAGTCCATAATTGGGCTATATTTTCAATACAAAGTGCAAAATATTGGAGTTGTTTGAGTCAATCACCAATTATTTTGGGCTTGTCATTATCAATGAATTTGGTCAACAAAAATGATCCCGTAAGAAAATTCATTGGAAAGAACTACGTAATAAACCACACAATATGTAGACTCGCGGTACAGATCATTCTCGGAATAAAAGGGTCGTCTTGGTTCTCGTTTCAGACAGAGCCGTGCACACCGTTGTGAGAAAAAGGCGCAAGCGGCTTGCGGCATGCCCCTTAATTTTCAATCAAATTCTAGGGACTCTTTTGTGTATGAAAGATTAGAAACCTTGAGCAATATGAAATTTTCACTATTATTTCAAATGCTTTACAAAATGACATATAACCAGTTTATATAGAAACTTGACAATAGTTTAGTGTAGCCATATGTCTTATCTTCATCATTAGCTGTAAAGTAGTCTAGTCATCCTTGACAGTCTGTAAGAAATCAAATATGTTATTGAGCTGAATTGTCTTTTTGCTTTCTCTAACGTTTGTTTTTGCAGGTACAAGTGAATGACTCTTTTGTCTTTTATTGGACTTCAGAGATGGGCTTGAGGTTTTATCCTCTTGGGCTTGTATTGAGTTACTCACGTCCCCTCAAATTCGGGGTAGGTGACTTCAATGACTCCGAGTTTGGATCTCAAGTCAAAAAATAGTCGCCTCGCCAGCGGTTTAGTGAAGATATCAGCGAGCTGAAGAGAAGCAGGGATGTGTTGAGTCTCAATCAGTCCAAAGGCAACTTGTTCACGGATGTAGTGGAAGTCAGTGTCAAAATGCTTCGATCGATTGTGCAGAGCTGGGTTTGCACTGAGATGCACGGATGACAGATTGTCGCAGTGAAGAAGCATTGGACAGAATTGAGAGACATTGAGGTCCTTGAGAAGAGCAGAGAGCCACGTGAGTTCTTGAGCAGCAGCTGTCAGAGCTTTGTATTCAGCTTCTGTAGATGATTTTGCGACTGTAGGCTGTCGCTTGGCAGACTACAAAATGGGATTATATCCAAGAAGAATGCAAAATCCAGTTGTGGAGCGTCCGGTTTCTTTGCATCCTGCCCAGTCGCTGTCACTGTATCCCATGAATATCAAGTCTTTGTCCTTGTGAATCTGCATTGCGTGCCCTTTATGTATCGTAGAATCCGCTTCATAAAACCAAAGTCACTCATAGTAGGGGAGTGCATTCGTTGACATACGTAGTTAACAGAGTATTGTATGTCGGGTCTTGTGATGATTAGGTACTAAAGTTTTCCAGCAAGGCTCCTGAAGTAAGTTGGTTTAGGGAACATCTTAGTGCTAGGGTCTTCTATTCTCTGAGGAAGAGGGGTTGGCATGGGATTACAGTACGACATTGCAGCCTGATAGACAACGTCTTCAGCATACGCTTTCTAGTGAAGAAACAGAGATCCATCGTTAGACTATATCTCAATGTCGAGGAAGTAGCATGGCTTGCCAAGATCTTTCATCGAGAATATGTTGTGTAGTGCACGAAGGAGTTCTTGTATCAGAGCGTCATCACTTCTTGTTAGCATAATATCATTGACGTATACTAGTAGTATCAATGTCTTGTCATTTGAGTGAAGCGTGAACAAGGACATGTCTAATTTGCTACAGGTGAGTATATCTCAGATATCCAATGTTTTCTCGTTTTGGTTATGGATCTTTTTGGTCGTGAATCTGGCTATGCTTCTCAGAGATTCTACATCCAATAAGAGAATTTTAGTAAAAAATCATTATATTGACTTATATGATCGTCACTAACAGGTCGCTTGACATTTAGCAAGGGAATGCTCATTATGTTGAACATCTCCATTATAATCACCAGGGCCTCAACTTTTATGTGTATTAATGAGACAGAACATACAAATTTCTGTTATAGGTTCGATGCACCACGAGTTTTAGGTATTTTACATGTTAAATGTAGTTTAGTAAAGCTAAAGAAAAGTTCCTAGGATTTGTTTTATCATTCTGATTTTAGTTATGTTTTTTTTTTAACTTACACCCCAATCTTTTGTGGTGTCATGTTTTTCTTCCTTGATGCAGAGCTACGAACCCGTGTGATAAAAAAGAATCTGAATCCAGAATGGAACGAAAACTTGACACTTTCTGCTACTGATCCAATTCTTCCTGTTAAGATCGTATGGGATTCCTACACTACAACAACCTGTTCTTTCTCAGTAAGATTGAAACAGAACAGAACATACATGGAAGTTTGTCATTTTATTATTTAAATGCAATTTTCAACGTAATATTAATTATAAATGCACTGATTTTATAAAGATTTTTTTTTATCTCAATGGTTGAATATATGTAATTAATAAGAACTTAAATCTATTTCAATCATTTTTTTTTTAATTTGTGTGAAAATGTCAAAGTGACACTTTTTGCGAAACAGAAAAAATATGTTTTATCATTTTTACTAGTCATTTGGAGATGCCTAAGTTTTATAACTTTTACTGTGATTTTCTATATTAAAAATCTTAAGTATACTATATATTATGCTACGTCACTGAAAAATAAAAAGGTTATGAGTATTTGATATTTTCTATAAGATCTAATATCTATACTAATAAAGTTCACTAGAAAGGCTCTATAATACGCCACCTCAGCGAAGGTTATTCCAAAATGTGACACGTGACGTTGTTTCTTCACTCTTTGTTTCTGAAAAATGGATTGTCTACTTACGAGAGCCTTATGTTGCATTTGATTTATTTGTTTGGGCCTATCATTATTCCAAAATATCGGCCCGAAAATCTTTATTCTTCGATCATGTATGGTTGGAACAAATTAGCCAACAAAGATTGTTAGTTTACATAACGCCTTCCCCCGGAATTCAGTCAACCACTATAATGATCTCATTAATGTCATTATCATCACTACCTCCACTCTCTCGCATTCATTAGCTCACTCACACCGCCATGGAAACGTCTGAAAACTACAACTATAACTATAAATATCATAGTTGGATTCACTAAAAATCACAAATCTCATCAAATCATTTCACATTTTCTATTCTTATCAAAAAAGAAATTCTACATCCTCTCTCTTCAGTTCAGCTATCTTCAATGGCCACAGTGACCTACTTCTAACTGAATTGAAAGCCGAACGGTGTCCGAAACTAGTCGAGGCGCGATTGCTCCTAGGGAGGCTTGTAATGCAAAGAAAGAAGGTGAACTCATGGGTCTCGACATGATCTTGGTAGATGAAAGGTAAACGCAAAGTAGGTGAGATGGATGGTTGATAATTTCAGGAGGCTCTCTGGTGACTCGCGGATCATGGACCATGGCAAGTATGAAGTATCACATACAATAACATCAACCCCATAAATTTTTTTTCACAACACGACTTCCAAAATATCACAATATAACATTCACTCTCAAAATGAGGGCACAACACACAAAAAAACACAATCACTCAGAATTGCTCAAAACATATTTACAATGAGGGTTAAGCTTTGTGCCTCTCAACACACACTATTTCCATAACAATATTACACAACAAATAAAAAATGTGCAAACAAAAAATAACAAAACATGTGACACCACTTACGTTTCAACTATGCGTGCATATAAATTAAGAACCGAAAACTGAATTGAAGCAACAAAAAAAGACAATCCAAAACTAAACAGAAATTCACAAACAATCGAGCGGTTTATATATTTTTGAAGCTGAAAAATCGAAACCGTATCATAGAACCAAATAAGAACCTAAGATGTTAATTTTATTTAGTTATAAAATTACCAAAAAAAATCTTATTTATAAACCAAATATCCAAAAATATGAAATAAAAAAATATGTGCCACCACTAAATATGTGCAACAAATAAATACAGTAAAAATTGTGCAAACAGAAAATAACAAAACATGCGCTATCACTATGGTTTCAACTATGCCTCAGCATATTAATTAAGAAGAAAAATCCGAATCGAAGCCGAAAAAAATGAATCTGAAACTGAACAAATTTCACAAATAACCGAGCGGTTCATATATTTCTAAAACTGGAAAACTAAAACCGTGTTAGAACGAAACAGAGAACTGAATGAGTACTTAAAATATAAATTATATTTAGTTTTAAAATTACCAATATATAATATTACTAAAATATGAAATACCAGAATATTTATTTATCCTAAATATTTAAAATTATTTGAGTTATCCGAAATAACAGAATTATCCAAATAGTTTTTTTCAATATTAAAATTTATCTGGATTATCCGATATTATCTAATAAAGAATAAAACTTTTGCTGACATGTTGTGTTTAACTTTTTTGCGGTTCCTGACGTGGTATAAATAGAAGATAAATATCAAATTTATTAATATAGATAATATAAAGGGATAATTTGAAAAATACTCTACTTATAGTTTAAAATTTGAATAATATGCTTATATTTTTAAGTTTTGAAAAGTACACTTTCGGAAATGTGATAAGAAATTTTTATCCAAAATTAAATAAAAAATTACGTATTCTAATTACTACTAAATTACAAATTCAAAATTACTATTATTATTGTTTATGTTTATGCTAATACAATTTTCCTGATTTCATGTATCCTCGTAGATCTTTGCAGTAGCGAGAGAAAAAAAAATCTATCACAGCAGCATCAAAGTATGTGAATTTTTGAATTAGTGGATTTATGTGCTTACTTCATTATGTCAATTTCAGAGGAAATGTATCCCAATTGTTTATGTATGATGATCTCAGTAAACTGGTCTAAATTTCCCAGGTCTAAAGTGTGTGTGTTGAGCATTCAAAACATGTTTTGGGAACTTACTTTGGTGTCTGTGGGATACAGAATTTGAATGTAGAAAATCTATCACTCATGAGACACATCGAACAATATACAAAAATTATCATACTGTATAAAGGATACTACTTTTGATGTTTTCTGAATCAAAAGAAAAGCAACAGGCTATATAGAAAGATTATTCAGGTCTTCTTTTGAAAGATGTAATAATAATCTTAACATGATAAGAAATCATATGATGAAACTACTGCAGCCGTAGATGTTGGCTATACAAAGAGCCGATGTCTACGAGATTAGATGACTAGAATATACAAAATCAAATTACACCTAAGAATATTGGTAACAAAATAACACAAACATATAAGCTCTACAAAAATGGAGAACTAGAGGAAAAATATGATGATGCAAATAAATGGAGGCCCAGAGACGAATGAAGAAATAGAGAAAATGGAAAAACGTCAACTTTTTAGTTTTTTCATCAAAATAAATGTAAGATATCGTATAATAAGATATTATACACATATTTAGGAGTATTATTTAAAAACAAAAAAATAATCTGTAAAATAAATATATTTATCTAGATTGGGTAATTTAGTCATTTAACTTAAATAAAAGTCTAGCTTTCAAAATAGATAAATGGAATTATAGTTTTCAAAATAAAATCTCAAGTAAATGTATTTATCCAAATTTTTCCTAATATACACCTACAATGCTGGATGTTGTATAGAATAATTATTTATTTATTTTTGCCTATATTTGTTTTCTAGGAGTAAACCATATCTGAAGCAAAACAAACTTAATTTTATTATTAATCAAATGTTTACAAATGTTATGAACGATAAATTCCAATGTTGTATGTATTCTATTTATAGAAGATATATACATATATGTACAAACTTAGGAGATTACAGAAGAAATACAAAAAAATAATTGAACTCAACTATGCAATCATATTAACAAAATACTTATATCACAATATTCAAATCATATATACAACATAATCCTAATAAAGACTAATTGTTATGCATCCACCCTATCTCAATATTAAGTTCTAATTTTGATGCATGAAAATACTGCCGCTCCCCTCTTGTAATCATATCTGCCACCAATCAGTGACAATACTTTCTCCTAATTTGTTGAGAGACGTGTGTTTTTCTTTGAAGTATTGAAAAAAGCTAGGTGCTATCTCTAGTCTAAATCAATAGCAAGACTAACTAACATAACAAATTAAGCACGACAATAAAAACATGAAATGTGGATAGCAAACATGCACGTCACTTACTTATGCTCCTCAGGTGTATAAATAAAGGCCTCCAAGGATTCGTGAAACTAAAATGCAAACCCTCTTCCTCAATAAGTTTTAATTTGGTTAGATACTTCTAGTGTTTATCCTTGGTCCATGGAGGGTTCGCCAAAAGGGTTGAGAAAAGGTGCATGGACTGCTGAAGAAGATAGTCTCTTAAGGCAATGCATTGATAAGTATGGAGAAGGAAAATGGCACCAAGTTCCTCTGCGAGCAGGTATGTAACATTTTTTTATTGCGCACACACACACAGACACAAATATATGTAATCAATTACTGTGACTATTTTCTTCCTCTCTGTCTATTATTCGGGATATTATTTAAAACCGGGGTGCACAAATTGTTTATTTTTTTTTTGAAAAAGAGGGTGCACAAATTGTTTTTACTTTTGTTTTAATGAACAAATCCCTATTCATGCTTTTTAAGGTTGTTCAAGATAAAAATATCCGTGTGTTCATATTCAGTTATGTCGAACGTAAACGAAGATATGTATATTTAATATTCCCTCTTTTTTTTAATAAAAGATATTTTAGGACTATACATATAGATTAAGAAAATATTTAATTATACAATATATATATTGTTTTTAATATGTTCTATCGGCTGATCTAGCCGGCTCTGGAAAAAACGCATAGTGATATATAGTGGACTATCCCGAAAGCGTACCACACTGTTTGATCCGAGTTTGAAATACTTTCCGACTAATAACAAGGTATGGACCGATAATTTTTTAAATAAAAACATCATTAATTATTTAACTAACTACACTTCAATCAATAATAAAAATTATAATAGAATATCATTGGTTATATAACATTAATCGTTAATAAGTTTTACATATAAAATTTAAAACATTATCTAGTTTTAAACAAATTTCTTTTCCTGAGACATCAAGTAGAGAGTATTATTCTACTTACGACAAACGAATATTTGCGTTCACGTGTGTTTACGTGTAAACAAGAGATTATTTCTATTGGTCTACGTAGATTCTTCGTTATAAAATTTTAGCAGTCACGAGAGCATTCTTGGTTCGTTCATTTAATAGGCTTAGTTATATATATATCAATTATTTGTTTTTTTTTGTTTCAAATATTTGGTTTTGTAGGGCTAAATCGGTGCAGGAAGAGCTGTAGACTAAGATGGTTGAACTATTTGAAGCCGAGTATCAAGAAAGGAAAACTTAGCTCTGATGAAGTTGATCTTCTTCTTCGCCTTCATAGGCTTCTAGGAAACAGGTTTATATTCTAAACATAAATTCAACTTTATTTCCTGTGTAAATAAACAATATTCAGTCATATATATCCAACTCATCCAAATGCATGGTTAGGTGGTCTTTAATTGCTGGTAGATTACCCGGTAGGACCGCTAATGATGTCAAGAACTACTGGAACACCCATTTGAGTAAGAAACATGAACCAGGCTGTAATACCAAGATGAGAAAGAGAAACATTCCTTGCTCTTCAACCCAACCCGCCCAAAAAAATGAAGTTCTCAAACCTCGACCTCGATCCTTCACGGTTAACAACGGCTGCAGCCATTTCAATGGCCAGCCAAAAGTTGACGTTATTCCTCTATTCCTTGGAGTAAACAACACTAATAATGTTTGTGAAAATAGTATCACATATAAAAAAGATGCGGAGAAATATGAGCTCGTTAATAATTTAATGGATGGAGAGAACATGTGGTGGAAGAGTTTGCTAGAGGAGAGCCAAGAACCAGTTGCGATTGTTCCAGAATCTACAGAGACAGAAAAGCTAGCAACCTCGGCGTTTGACGTTGAGCAACTTTGGAATCTGTTAGATGGTGAGACCGTGGAACTTGATTAGTGTTACAAGGTCGTTTGTTTGTGTTTTGTGTGTGCACTTACGTTGGGCATTTAGTGTGCAATTGTTTCCTAATAACCCAATTAGCTTATGATTTGTGTCCGTGTTTAAACTTTGCAAAAGAAAAAGATAATATGGTTTGTAAAATTTTGGATTTTTTACACGTAACAAATCTTTTTTATGTATATGGGTACAATTTTAAATCAAAGGTACCTGCGTCTGTTAGTGTACAAAATAAAGAAAAATCAAGTAGAGTTAGTTTACAAAATAAACGATTGAAAAAATTAACAAATCAAAAGTAACTGTGTTTGTCACACCATCTCCATTGGTAAAAATATAATAATTCTATTATACAGTAAACTTTTGTTTTAATGGTATTCTACTCTATTATAGAGTGAAATATAAATGAATGTCATATTTTACAAAATAAATATGCAATAGGGTTGCTAAAGCCAAGATTTACAAAATAAAGAAAAACGGAAAAAAAATTAGCAAAAAATTTAGCAAATAGTTTTTGTTATTGATGATTTCATAACTTTACATGAATCAAGGTAAGAGAAAAACAAGTAGAGTTTTAGAAGAAAAGTGAGTCGAGTATGTGACAGACATTCCTCTTGTGTTTTATATCTCAGAATCATATTTAACGTTTCTATTTACTCTTTTGGTTTGACATTTGTTAGTATTTATTTTGAAGGATAAAGCCATGACGAGATAAAACACTTTTTTTTTCCTTTTAAATGAATTTTTAATTCGTTTCTGAATTTATTTCAGCTCCATCAATATCCTAAAATAATAACTGTTTATAGTTTTGTTTTACAATGAGTGATGTTTAGAGAGGAATCATTATTTTTAGTTTTTAAATGAAAGTTGATAAAAAATTTGTTTTTCATTTTCTATCATTATTAAATATATTTTGTAATAAACTTTAATGGTATTTTATTTGTTTATGAATAAAATTTTATAGTTTCAGTAGTATTAATTAACTATATGGATGGTCTAAAACTCATATGCGGACATTAATATAATTTTCAGATTTTATAGATTATACTCTATCAATCATGTAAGAAATTATATATTATATATATAGAGAAAATATTATGCATGATTTTAAAGAGTAGAGACCTGATTATATTTAATGTTCAATCAAAAATAATCATTGCTAAATTAACCCATTAATTTAAAATAAAAAGTGTGAAATATCTACTTGATGATAATTAAATAATAGTATGATATTACAATAACAACAGCTCCCTATTCCATCAAGAAAATCAAATAACAACAACTCCTACATAATTTACTTTGCATCACTCAAATCTGCTGAATAACTGTCTAAATGGTGTTCTTTATCAATTCTGAATTTAACATCACATAATTAATAGTAAGAAATAATATATATATATATATATATATATATATATATATATATATATATATATATATATATATATATATATATAATATGCAAATATATAACATATCTTGACCGTAAATTATGAGGTCCAGACAAATTAAATTTTATATTGCTTGTCTGTATTTGTAGACACCTATATAAGACTAACTGAACAAGAAGGTAAATTTAATTATGCATACTGTTAAAGAACTAGTGTTATATTTTATAATTACAACACAAAAAATACCGTTTGGAAAATTTTCAATATGATACAATCGTAATATAAATATTTTTCTGTTTTCCAGATTCACAACACCAAATTGTTCGTATTGTGTAATGGTTGTATAAAGACTCAAAAATAATAAGAACTAACTCTTCTTATTGCTTAAGAATCTTACTCAAAATTTCATCTCTCAAAACCTCACACACTCGCACCTTAATGTCATCTCTCGACAATGCCTTATATATGGCTTATAGATTTCCTAATCCTAATGAGAAACACTTGTATTTAGATAACTTCTAAATACACTTTGATCCTTATCTGTAAAAATCTTAAACTACTTAGGATTAAGATAGCTTGACACTCAAGCTTTGAACTCCATGTCTTTCAAATTTTGAACTCCTATCATGTCTTTCATCTCTCTATACTTAATTCTTCTTAACGCCTTAGTTAGAATATCTGTCTTTTGTTCGCTCTTGGGTACATGCTCAACTTCTAGCAATTATTTCTCAACACACTCTCTGATAAAATGATACCTTAAATGTATATATTTACTACGTCCATGAAACACAGGATTTTTAGAGAATACAATTGCCGATCGATTGTCTATTCGTATGGCATTTCTGTCGAATAAAACTCCAGTGATTTCTCCAAGGAGGTCTTGTAACCAGATCGCTTGTCTTGCTACCTCTGTTGCAGTCATGAGTCATGTTTGGCAAATTTCCCATAATTTTTAGTGTTTGGTTGGAGAGTTTTTGTGTGAAAATTACATCAAAATAGTCTTTTCGAATTGGTTGGAGATGAATTCTTATAGTGATGAAATCACATTAAAATGGCGTGATTTTGACAATAAAATAGTATTATGATTTAGAAATGCGTAAGTGTTCAATTTTATCCGCCATAATAGATACAACAAAATGGAATAAACAATTGCTATCGAAAAAATCTAAGGTATACATAACTTTATCAAACAAAAGAAATACTATTCC
The DNA here is from genome assembly GCF_000309985.2 of Brassica rapa. NCBI lineage: Eukaryota > Viridiplantae > Streptophyta > Magnoliopsida > Brassicales > Brassicaceae > Brassica > Brassica rapa. Next base: position 9,191,523 of record NC_024796.2, read on the forward strand.
CTGTTTCAATATGTAAATAGTTTTATTTAAAAGTAAAATATAAGAAAATTGTTACTTTTGAAAAAATATCATTTAATATATAAGTTTAATCTTTTTTTTAAGACATAAGTTTAATCAATAACAAAAATGTATGAATTATTCGATTGGTCACACAATATCCAATAAATGCATAAATTACTTTGCATTATGTTGACACTTTATATTGTGAAACAATTTTTTTTTGGGCTAAAACTACTTATATATTGAAATAGAGGGAGTAATATTTAATATTGGTTAGAGATGAAACAAAATAAAATATTAAATATATTCTAAAATGGATATTCGATCAAATCTGTACCGAGGTAGAGGATATATGAATGGTTGCGAAGCTGATCTAATTGTAAGTTGTGAGTCGGACTGTACCGAGCAAATAAAAAATAATTTAAAATTTTGGGTACCCACTCCGTGTCTACTCAGGCTACATAAAGATTTGAGATTCGCATTTTTAACAACGTAAATAAATTATTTTCTTGGAGTAGATATTTTCCAAAGAAGTTGGAATCAAAAGTTAAGTTGCTTGGACGAAATAAATACTTCACAAGTGATCAGAAGATGACATCAGTTAGACGACAACAGTCACCATTTACAGTTTTATGGCGGAGATGTTAACACTATTGCGTAACATGATATGATTGCTCTTCCTAAAATGAAAAACAAACATAAAATGGTTGCTAAATGAAAAGGTTATATATGTCACTTGTTTGGTTAAAAACAATAGGACTCGAAACTTCTCTCTTAGAATATCTACTAACGTAAAAGAAAAGTAGTACAGTATTCGACTTCCAAAGTTTTTTTTTTTGCTAAATTCTATTTTCAAAGTTTCACAGACTTTTTTTCTTAACTTAACTATGCATACTTTTGAAACTATATTTCTGTTGATAATTTTGACTCTCAGATTATTCATATTTACATATATTGATGGTCATAGACTCATAGTTTTTGATACAATAACTATATATTTTAATCAATTAAGCTACAAGAATAAAAATATAAACAATAAAGTTATCGAAGAGAACACCGTTATTTTGTTTATAGACTATCTTCTTCTCTCTGAATGATTTTTTTTTTTTTTTGTCAATCTCTCTGAATGATTAATATCCCTTTTAGATTTTTATTTTGAAGTAAAGAACATATTAAATACTCTTTCTATTCCTTAAGATCAATGTTTTAGAATTTTCACACTTTTTAATAAATCATATTAAAACTTAGTTATAAATGCATAGTTTTTTGTAATTTTATATTTCCTATATTTTTAAACCAATAAGATTTTAAAAAATACAATTAATTTACTTGAACTTCACAATTTTTCATTATTAATTGACAAAAATTACAATGGAAATATAAAATATGTAACTTTTTGAAACAAAAGTTTTATCTAGAATATGAATCTTTTAGGAATGAAGAGAGTATATCTCTACGGATTTTTTCACGGTGCCAAATTGAAACTATATATTTCCATTGTGTTTCCAAATCTATTTTTTCTAGAAAATGTATCTTCGCGCATTTTCCAAGCATGAAACAGTTTTTACCCGAAATGAGGAGGAGAGGGTTCCACGCAGGTAGCAAGTATTACCATTCAACATTCTGAGCTAGAACTGACCTACAAGTCATATCGCATTTAAATTACATTAACAGAAGAAATCAATTAAACATAAGATGTCAAAACAAAAACGAAAACAAATTCTCGCAATTATGGATCCCATATTTTTTGATATAATAAGGGAAGTAGAATCATCAGGCTTCGAATGTTTGAAACCGCCCCGCCCCGCATCGCAGTTAATAATAACAAAAGTCTTTGCATATACTATATATCTATACGTTTTTATAACTGTTAAAATCGCACCGTCAGTTAAACCGTTTACTCCGCTCCGCTTAAACCGCAGTTACCATCCGGAGCCTAACCTTCTTTTTTTTGGTTAAAAATTGGTCTACATCCAAATAAGAAAACTTCACAGATATCTATGAATGATTTGTTTGAGGCTTTCTTACAAAAATCTATCTAAAATAAAGTTCTATCTTCGAGTACTTTCTATAGTCGATTAAATTAAAATAGAAAGAAATTATTTTTCTTTATTAAGAATGCCACAAAATATAACTGAATCCAACTAGGCAACAAAACTGGATGTTTACTTCAGAGTACAAATTTGGGTCAAAAAGTCACTGCTATCAGTCTCGTTCAAATGATTCCATTATATTTCGGCTGTAAAGAACTGTCAGAAAAAGAAAAACTTAAGAACTAAGAAGTATAATCAATTTCAATCATTTTGAAAGGAAAAATAATTATTGTGTATGATTACCTTCATGGGATGAATCCAAACTAAAAATCTTGAAGAAATCAATAAGGACATAAAATGGGGACTTTTATATGAAGTTGACTTGACTGACACCTCACCGCTTTTATGAGATTATGTCTCATGCGGAAAATTGCTCGTGGACGATGATCATGCACGTTCCTTTCCCTTCTTCTACAAGAAAAATGAAACAAACGACTCTTAGTATTTCCTTTACAAACATTTCAAGATATATGTTTTTCATCATCTACACAATCTAATTTGCACAAACATACTGGAATACTTTTTGGGCTAACATACTTAAGCACACTGGTTTAATGCTATGATCCCTCACATAACTTTGATATATAGGGAATCGGACGTTATCCTCTTAATAGTGTGTTACTACAAAAATAGATAGGACAAAACTATTATTACATGATGTGGTTCAGAGTTTGGGCATGCTTTGGCTCTAAACCTCCTTGTATAAAAAAAATTATTTACCTCATGTCAACAAGTATTTAATGGTTAGCAAAAATCATTGAAACCACTAAACTTTTTACATTAAAAAAAATTCGTTAGTGTAAAATTATTTACCTCATATCAATAGGTCACCGGTTCAAATCGGTAGAGCCCTTAAAAATCGGTTCCCAAATGTTAGCAAAAAAAACAAATATTTAATGGTTATAAATTATTGAAACCACTAAACTTTTCACATTAAAAAAAAAAATCGTTAGTGTAAAATTTTGTTACACAAATATGCAAAGAATCAAAAAATCATATGAGTAAAAACCTTATTTAATAAATATTCATATTAAAAGTATACTATATATCTATGTTAATATCATTTAAATTTAATTATATATCATGTACGATAGATATGATTGATTGTTATGATTTATTTACCCTAAAATGATTGCAAATAAACAAGAGTGGTCGTTTGATTTATATGCGCACGCCAATTTATTACATAATATTAACTGATTCTTATTTATTTAATATATAATTATTATTTTATTATTTCATATATGCAGAAAGCATAAAATAAGTAATAAATATAAAATATTTATTCTACGCAAAACGCGGATCTTAACCTAAGTATCTATCTTTTTAATCATTTTAAATCTTAGACATTTTCTATATTTCAGACCAAAACAAAAGAACAAAATGAGAATAAATTCAAAAATCAATATTTATATCAAGCAATAATCAAAATGAAAAAAAAACAATACAAAAAAAGAGAAACAATTAAAGATAGATAGGATTGGCACGTGAACGTGAACTCTTCAAACTATAATTAACTTTTAAATTACTAAATCATGATATAAAATCGAGCTAACATAGTTTCATTGTAACCAAATAGTAGGTTTGAGATTCTTTGGCCTAAACGTTAGGTTCTTATAAGTGATTTTTTGACCAAAATATTTTTAAAAATGAGAACAGTTAATCAATAAACAAATTATGTAATTAACAAAAAAAATTTTAAAAAATGTTTAAGAGCCAAAAATATGAATTCGATCAAGAATGTAAATATTATTTTTCTATACGATATTTTTAAATAATTTTTATATAAATTCACCATGCCCAAGGCGCAAACACCTAGTTTAGAAAGTAAAATCAAATACTTCACCAAAGTTATAGTTTCTTTTCTTTAACTTCTATGTTACCGGATACAGACGTTGAGAGTGACGGAAACAGAAAAACCAACTGAAGTGAACTCCGAAGAGGTCGACGTACGGTGTCAAGACAAAAAGCAATTAAAGAACTGTCTACATATTATTACCACCACTGTTCACCGTCCATTATCATGGACACAAAACATCTGTCTTTGTTTCTAGGAGTCTCCCTTTCTTCTTGGATTTGTTTTGTTAACAGTCTCTCTCTCTCTCTTTGTGCCAATTGCCAAACAAAGACAGATGTTTCGGTCGAATTATTGTTTCCCATTTCTGTAGTCGCCGTTCAATATGAATATAGTACAAGTACGATGCTTTGTTCAAATTTTACAAAACATTATGAATCAAATATTCAAAAAAACAATACATCTTTAATATTATTTGTTAAGTTATAATTAGGGCTTGACAAATAAACCGAAGCTGTAAAACCGAACCAAACCCGATCCGATAAAAATGAATCCGAACCCCACATAAATACCGAATGGATCTTATTTTATTGTATTTTGGATTATGGATATTATCCTAACCAAATCCGAACCTAAATGGATACCCGATAGAATCCGGAACATTCAAAATACCAAAAAGAAACTTGTACCAAACATGATCTCAATTCCTAATATATATCCAAAATATATTGAACATCTAAGATAATTATCTATTACATGAAGGTTGATATGGTTGAAGGTGGCGGTTGAAGCCTGAAGTTTTAAGATTTTGGTTTTGTTTTCATTGAATAATGTTTTTCATTGAATAATGTTTTTCATTACATGAGAACTTGGTTATTGTTTTTTTCTTTTTATTTAATTTGTTTTTTTCTATCAATAACTATATTTACCCTCGTTTGATTTCGAATTATCATGTTTGATATTCCTTTCTTATTTTTGAATCGATTTTACTTATGTTTTGGTTACAAAATAGGTACAAATCAAGTATTTTAAAACCGAAAGAATCGATTTTACTTATGTTTTGATTACAAAATAGATACAAATCATGTACATTTAAACCGAAAAAATGATTGAAACCTGAACCCGAAAGTACATCGAATTATACCAGTTCTTTGAAGATTTACTAACCCCGACCCGAACCCGAACCGGTCCCGAACCAAACTTTCATATAACCCAATGGGACTGATTTTGGTAAACCCAAAAAACCAAAACTCGATTGGGATCCTGATTGCCCATGCCTAGTAATAATATTTTATATGTCATGCTCATATTAAGTTTTACAATGGTCAATTACATATACATTTCTAGTGAATTAAAATTATAATTACTAGTTTTCATTTTTTGTTTTTGAAAAATACTAGTTTTCGTTATTAATATCTCTAATTTAAAAGTCGACTATATTTATTTTATATTATTTTTTAGAAATGAGAAAAATATCTTAAATATCTGTAAGACAATTTAAGATAATTTAATCACAAATCAACATTGTTTAGAGCATCTCCAATCCAATTATGTTTTGTCCTCTGCATATTTTCTAAAATAAAATAATTCTATTATAGAGGTGAATTTTCTCTAATGGTATACGTCCTTAAATGTTCGTGGTTTGACACCACGGAAAATCACGGTATGAGAAGACATCTATCTGATCTTGTTGATGTCTCACCAAGAAGACTATATGCAAAATATGATCCTTTTGTATTACTGGGTAAGTAAAAAAAAAATATATATATATATATACATATATATATATATATAGTTCTTTGAGATTTGATGTCCGATGAAAAGCCATGATTTGAAACTATGATTTCATTGTATCATGAACAGATAATTTTGATCAAGCATGTTTTATTCCTTATCCACGGGTACGTCGACATTCAAGCGATGACTGGTGGGCATGCACAAAAATTATTCCCGAAGAATCCGAAAAACGTCAGAAATTGCCTTAACTGTGTGGCAAGATGATAGACGTGGCCAAGTTGCTGAAAGTTCATTGTTACGGGTGGAACACATATTGTTGATGATGTGTCTGATTATGATATTGCCCCGATGAATCCTCCAAATGATGAATATGTATCAGATGTTGATGTAGAATCAGACGGTGATTCAGATGATGATTCGGAATAGTCAAATATATTCTAAGATTGTAAAATATGTTTGTAAGTTTGTAAAATATGCTGCAACAATGAAAAATATGTACTAAGGTTGAATAATATGTTGTAAGGATAAAAATTAAGTTGTAAGGTTGTAAAATATGTTGTAAGGATGAAAAATAATTTGTAAGGTTGTAAAATATATTGTAAGATTTTGGAATATGTATAAAGATTGAGAAATGTTTTTTTTGTACGAGGAGAAGGTTGATGGGTAAGAGTTTAGGTGTTATAGTTTAGGGGCTAGAGGTTTTGTGGACATGATTTGAACATAGCCACGACTATTGTGTGGCTAGATAGTGGCTATGACGAAACCAATCGGTTTGGCTCCAATTTATTCAGTTTTGGCACCAACTTTTTTCATTTTCACGGTTGATATTAAAACTTAGCCACTGTAAATTCGTGGGATGTTCGCGGCTATGACGAAATTTTGGAAAACCATTCAGTTTGGCTCCAATTTAGTTTTTTTTGCTCCAAATGTTTTTTTTTTTGCTGTTATTATTAAAATACAGCCACAGTTTGCTATGGTTTCGCTGTGGCTCTGTTGAAATGGTTTTAAAACCGCTTTTCCCCTTTCTTCTCAACACTTAGAAAGAAAACAAGAAAGTCGCCACCGACGAAAGCACTCGTCGTCTCTGATTCCAAGCCTTGCCGTCTCCGATTCCAAGCCTCGACATCGCTCGTCTCCTACTCTCATCTCTCAAGGTAACCCTCTATTTCTCCTTCCCTAACTTCTCGTTGCTGATTTAGGGGTTCCATTTCTTTGTATTGTTTGCGTTTTTTTTTTTAGTGTTTCGATTTAGGGGTTTCAATATCTGTCTACTTAAATGTTCTTGTTGCAGGTTTAATTTTATATTTGTCTCAGTTTCTTAGATTTTTCCATGTCTTAGATTTGTCTCTGTTTCTTTGTTTGTCTATGTCTCTCTTATTTCGGTTTTGTCTCTGTCTCTCTTATTTTGTTTTTTCTGTCTTTTTTACTTCGGTTGTATACATATTCTAACTAATGGTTCTTTTTCTTTGGTTGTGAACAAATGAACACAACAAGAGTCCCTGGGACAACTGTGGTGCCTCCTCCTATGCCTCCTGGTGCTACTGTACTGGCTTTGAATCATGCTGATTCCTCATATCGTTCCAATAGTTACCCGCAAATGACCCTCAACGCCATGCTCAATTCACCTGCTAGGCTATCACAGCCCTATCTCCATCCAAATAAACTCAATGGAGCTTTATGGTAAGATTACATTTGGTCTCCATCTCTTTCTTAAACTAGGATTGTTTCTGCTATTTGAATTGTGGCTGTGATTGCTTAGGATAGTTTCTGTTTATGATTGTTACTTAGGATATTTTAGTTTTTAGGATTGTATTGTTTTTGTTACTGATGTTTTTTATCATTATAGGTTTGGTATTGGCCCATCTGTCAACGCTTTCATTCGGGCAACTTGGCAAGGATACTACATGGGGCCTTGGAAGAGTTGGAGGAAGGTTCCTGATGAAAGGAGGGAGTCATGGTGGCAAATGTTTGTGGTAAGTGACTAGTATATGATATACCATGGATTTTATCCATTTTTAGCCATGGTATATAGGTGTTTTTAAATACATTATAGTTATTTTGGAGTCTTTTTAGTATATTTTTAGGTTTAGGTACGTTTTGGAGGAAAGTGGTGATTTTGGAGTCTTTTGGAGCCTTTTGAATGCAGAACTGCATAGACGTGTCAGATGTTTATATATGGATTGAGACCTTCCCACAGTGCGATAGGGCTTATATTTTGACACATGATAGACCTTTGCGTTATATTTCCAATGCCACCGGTTTGAGGTCAATCCAACGGTTAGATCGAGAAGTTATGTCCGTTTTACTGAAGAGTGGTCAGTCTGTCTCGAGAGAGAGAGATGTCGAGGAAATGAAGGAACGTTGATCGATAGTTCACCCTTGGTGTCGATCAACGGTGATTCCAGAACACGGGCCTAGTATATTTCAAGACTGACTTAAGCCCAAAAGGAACCACAAATTACCAGAATACCCATTGACAATCTAAAATCCTATTTTTGTGTGTTTCTAAGCCATTGTTGACGGCTGCACTTTCTTTAAGCTTTATTCTATTGTTTCTCTTAGGTTAGGAGAGAAGGGAGGGACTCTCAAGGAGTTTCTCCTAGAACTCCTTTGGTTTTATCATTGCTCTCTATTTTATTTTTGTTCATCTATGATTTCTGTGACAAAATTCATGCTTGAATATATCCACCTGTTAGATTTAGGGTTCGGATAGTCATGAGGGATTAGCCCAAAATATAGAACTGCTGAGTTGTCCGGATATCCATCAATTGAATTGATCTTATTGCTTGTGTTATATACTAGCTAACGAGAACCCTGATCTTAGATAATTAGGTGCAAGCGGAAGCTTGGTCTTTTACCTGAACTAATTCATATTGTGCTAGGATTGCTAGAAACAAGCGACCGCTGATTTAGTTAAACCTGGTGAACACGTTCAAACCCGCTCATTAAAGCTTACTAGAAGGGACGTTGATCGACAACTCCATAGTTGCATCGATTGACGGACTTAAAGGTGTATCGATCGACTATCCATTGATAACGTCGATCGACACTTTCTCAAGAACAACAAACGATAGTTGAGGTCTTAGATTTAGACAATAGATAATCTAAACAAACGGAAGTTGATAAATTAGTTTGAGTTCTAGAATATCCAACCTTAGTTTCTATACTATTATAATCCTGATTGCCTGAATAGAAACCCTAGATCTAGCAACCATCCTTCCATCAACTCATCAATCAATCTCTTTATAACAACTACCTTGTTCACTCTGTTCTGCTATTTACTTCTTTATAATGTCTTAGCCTAGTTTAATCAATAACTATTTAGATCTAGTGTGTGCCCTCACTCCCTCTGAATTCGATCCCTAAGTGCTACAATTCGGCTTCTTATTTGAGAGAGTACGAATCACTCCTTAGGGTAATTTGAGTGATATTAGTATACATTATATATGCCGCTTACATGTTTTTAAATCACTTACTCTTTTGTTTTCTTTTGTAGCAAAATTTCTATTGGGACTCTGAGTTTAATGACTTGGTCTACGCTCTATGGAAGAAAGAAATATGGACAACCATTGGTGAAAGGATTAGCAAGAAGAAGTGTGAACAAAAGAAGCTAAAGTATATCAATGATGCTGACAGACACTCCTGTTGGAGCATTGAGCGACCGAAGCAGCTAAAAAGAAGAGCAAGAAGGCTGCAAAATCCCGCAAGTATGATCCTGTGGGTAAAGGTTGCCACAAGCATAATGCAGGACCTAGGTCTTTTGCAAAGATAGAGTATAACATGGTATCTTTTCATGTATATACTTTTAAATATTGCTCTTTTTCTAATATGTTGTAAAATATGTTATTCTTTTGCAGATGATTGAGTCTGGTACTAATGAACGGCCATCTTACACTGACCTAGTCAGGAAGACACACACCCGAAAAGATGGAACTTTTGTGGACTATCATGCTGAAGAACTGGTTACTCAAGCAGAGATGGAAGCCGCACAGCTCTCTAACACTGAAAGATCACCCGGGAGTAGAATTGCATCATCGGCTCCTTCTCGCCTTATGTTAAACAAAGCTTATCTGAAGGTATGTTTACTTAAGATTTCAATTCTATTAATTGTTTTATGTTCTGTTTTGTATGTGGAATTAGATATGACTTAGTCTCCTTAAGAATGTGGTTAAAAATGTCTTATGCTATGTTCAGTTTATTTACAAAGTTGACTGTAACCTGAGTTGATTAAAATTGTTTTATGTTATGTTCAAGTTGGTGTTGGTTTTCACTGTTTTCCCTTTCCTCTCAGAGAATGCTAAAGGTAAGAGGGGACATGTTTTTGAACTGGGCAGTGCCCAATACAGGGAGCATGTACCTTCTTCACGCGTTCCTAATGGTCTTGCCCACAACCTGGAGCTGAAGATGCGTGTAGGCAGTCTTGAGAAAAGCCTCAAAAGTGTCAATCGGCTCCTCCAAACACTTCTGCTCCAACAAGCACCTACTGGACAGACTTCTGCTCAGCCTCAAGCCCCAACTACTCAGCCTAACCCTGTCAATGGCAAGTGGAAGTAGGTTGTTCATCTTGTCTTCTCTTTTGTAACAAGGTTTATAAAACTCTAGGTCTTTTGGTAGAGTCTTCTTAGACTCTTTAACTATGTCTTTTTGTAGAGTCTTCTTAGACTCTTTAAAACTCTTCTACATGATATAATTATCTATGTTTTAGTAATGTTGAACCTACTCTTTTATATATATGAAGTTGTGTTTTCATTGAATCTGCAATGTTTTTAATATTTGAATGGAAATATAATTTGATAAAATTGGCAAATTAAAACTAATCAAAAGAAAATCTTTTACAAAAAAGCGGCTATAAATAGCACAACAAAAACAAAGACAATGGATACAGTGTGGGTATAAAATACCACGTGAACCGAAAACAAAACTGTGGCTACAATAACCACTTTAAATACGTGGTAAAACTTTAATCTAGTTATTTTGTAAATAAGTATATATCTCTATAAATAAAATATTATAATTGTAACGTCACTATCTTATATATTTTACAGTAAGAATTGTAAACTTACATTCTCGTATCATAAACTCTCTCACTACCTAAAAAATAAGAGTTTTCATCTTTACTTGTTTTGGTTTGATTTATGTCGTGGAAACAGAAAGTCGGTTTGATGAAATTAGTTATGAAACTTATGATCCTCGAAATACCAGGTTCGTATCAGATTTTAATGCGCTAAAATAAGTCAATGGTAAGACCAAAAAGAAAGTTGTTCCTCCGACAAAGAATAAATTCACACGTCGAGTCTTGGCTGGTTTTCGATCACAGGCGCAAATGGGTGTAGCAAGTCTCTCAACATCATTATCTATTCTTTATTTTTTTTTTTTTTTAAGAATTGTGAAAAACATCAAAACGAATTTTTGGAGTAGGATTCGGATTTTATATAAAATCCGTCTCACTCTTTTATTGGACCTTGTGCAAATTTATAAAAATAACACATGTATTCTGTAAAAATGAGTTTTAATATTTTCGTAGAAAACCCTAAATTCTAATTAAAATTTTAAAAAAATATTTGGTCCCTGTACAGATGTGCCTTGAGACATGTTCTCAAGACGGATCCACCTAACGCATATGGTCTAAAATGATTAAGCGGACGTCTAAATTATTAGTTAATCAGTTTAGGTGTTTATAAATTATATCAATATATTAAATATATGTAATATTTGTACTAAAAATAGTAAATATCATTATATGCATATATTAAAATGTATATTATTTTATTTTTATAAGAATGTATATTACAATTTATTAATTATTATAATTTATGAACGATAAATTATATATTATTTATTATTTCAATATTGCAATTGTTGAAGGAGTTTAAAAGGTAATTATCACGGTCTTATATTGTCTAGTGCCTAAATACCACCTAAACGGCCGCCTAGACCACTTTTAAAACACTATTATAACCAGTATTCTTCTTAGCTTTATAAATGAATGATTATTATTGAATATTGAAAGAGGGATTGAGGTGTTCTGGACCATGGGTTTTGCAGTGTGAATGGGCTGGTTGCAGATTGAGGTGTGTCGCAAGCTGTTTTTGGTGAACCAAATCTTAAAGACCTGATCATCGGGAAGATTAAAACTACCGGGCTCAGGATCTCGTGTTAAATATTGTTCTTTTTTTTTGTGGCAAGCGTCAAAGTCTGATTCTGCTGTGTCTCGGTTACCTGTGTTGTCTATTGTGTATGTCATTGTGTGTCTTAGATTCTGTGTCTGTTTAGTTTCTTTTAATTTTTCTGCTTCTAGTTTCCTCTATTCTTCTGTATCAAACTTGAAAAATCGGTAATTAATCTTAACATTATTACCAAAAGAAAAGGAAAAAAAAAGGGATTACGAAACTGATACTAACTAACTTCATTTATTAACACAGACTACTCTATTAGACATTACGTGTTGAATTAGTTTGGGCTTTTCATTTAATTTTTGACATATACGAACATATCTATGGATTTGAGGTTTTGGGTTATATCAGCTTGTTATCTTATCTTGTTGGGCCATAATGTTCTTAAACAATTAAATTATTATTAACTAAACAGTTTTCCTCTAATATATATATATTTTTTATTTTATTTTTGCTTTCTAATATAGGTGATTTTTTGAAGGTTATTTTTCAATTAGAGGGAATGTGAAGTTATATTGAAGGTTCGTAGGGATTATAAAAATACATCGAAACAACAAATAAATGTTTCTAAATCTTCTTTACAATTTGAGCACAAGATTTTGAATAACGTAAGAGCGGACAGCGGAGCTGCAAAATTTATTTGAGATCAGTACAATTGGTGGCAAGGAGAATTATTTAAGTATTCTGGAAAGTTTTGATAGGTCAAAGATTTCAGATTTTGGTTTTCTAAAGAATTAAGAATAATGTAAATAGTTGGACAGTTCAGTTTCTTACAAAATGAGAAAAAGAAGTTCTCATAAAATCAGTAGCATCGTTATGCCAACTCATACATATCACACTTATGGTGGAACATTTTTTGACATCTGAGTGCAGCTTTCAGGTAGTGTTTCTGAATTTTACAAGAAACTGTACTCTGACTTTACACCATCTTTGCGAAGAGAAACAGGCCCAAAGTCCATCTATATATCAAACTCAGAAGATTCGTTTGTTTGCCGACGAGCTGATAGAGCCTAGAGGAAGAGGCAGGAGCCTCTCAATGTCTTCTTGCATATATATCTTTCCCTTTAAATACTATGTATCATTGCTTAAAAGATATACATACTGAACAAGGAAGAGAGTAATATGACTGATACTATCATCTGAAATATAGTGGAGCAGGGGGAGCCAATTTGTTGAATAGCATGAACCACGGAGATTCTTTGCGAGATTATCCCATAATTCTGAAGAATATCAGCAAGAGAAGAATAACTGATCTCTTGTCTCGTGTGAGTCAGCACATAGGACACAACTCACTCTGACTCCAACATTCCAGGATGTTCATGTTTTTGAAAAGCAGTTTCTTGTCGCTAACCACGTAGAGAAGAAAATTTTCTAAGTACGATGGGTGAATAAGATATCTTTATGCCAAACTTCATTACTTTTTATTTCTCTCTGTCCTTGTGGCTCTGTTTCGTATTATACCACGTATCCTTCGTCATGAACGTCGGTTTATACACTTCATATTTTCCAACACATCCGCGGACCTTTACTAGTTTTCTTATGAATCGATCACATGGGTCGTTGTTGAGCAAATAGGTGTTTATCTAGTTTTCTTAAGGATGGTGATCTGGAAACTATTCTCCACAGTAGTTTTAAACAGCTAACGTCATTTAATTTTTTTAATGATCTCAATCCTAAACCCCCTTCGCACTTCAGCTGTCCACATTTACATTTTTGTGATTAAGATCAGTGCATGACTATATAACGCTTAGCATGCTTATATACTTCTCGAATGCATTCATGTGGGAGGCGAAATATCGCCATCCAAAAATTTGTAATACTCCAAAGTCCAAAGTATCGAAGCTAAAAGATATGATCTCCCCGCAAATTATGAATTTGTTAGTCCATGAACCAATCTGAGACCTTAGCCTTTCAAGCAGAGGGCAGTAGTTGTGGGACGAAAGTTTCTTCGTTACCAGCAAGAGGCCCAAAAGTTGCATTGATACTGTGCCATAATTGAAATGAAACCGCTTTCGCATCTCTAGTTGAACGAACATTTTCGGTGATTTTCACAAGATACATCGTTGATTTTTCAATACTGATCTTTAGACTCGATATCTTATCGAATTCTTCAGAAATTTCAGCCACTCCTTCCACTAAACATACTATGCCATCAGTTAAAACCATGAGGTCGCCCGGAAGACTTAAATGTGTTAGACCAATATTTTAAAATTTTGGATAGTAGCCTTAAGAATTCCCAACTGCGGCTCGATCTAGTAATTTGGATTGAACATTTATACACACAACAAATAGATAGGGAGAAATTGAACAACCTTGGTGTTACCATCTACCTAAAATCATGGAGAACATGACAAATAAGTAAAATCACTTCATAAATAATAGTATAGATATGGTTCTTTAGACTACTTAACAATCTGTTTAATTTGGTTTATTAAACAAAACTTTAAGATTTAAAATAAAATTTAACTATAAGTTAATTTTTTTAAGTTATATAGACTAAAGGTTTGTGTTAGGGATGGACAAATAAACCGAACCCGATCCGATAAAAATGAGTTCAAACCGCTCCAGACCCGACATAAATTCTGAATGTATCTTGTTTTATGGTATTTTGGATTATGGATACTATCCGGACTGAACCCGAACCTAAATGGATATCCGATAGAATTCGAAACATTTACCAAACATTCAAAATCCCAAAAAGAACTTGTACCAAACATGATCACAATTCTTAATATGTATTCAAAATACTAAGATGTTACTGAACATATAAATTAATTATTTGTTACATAAAGGTTGATAGTTGAAGGTGACAGTTGAAGCTTGAAATTTTAGATTTTTTTTTTATTGAATCATGTTTCTCATTTTATGAAAACTTGATTTTTGTTTTATGCTTTCATTTATTTGGTTTTTTTATTAATAACTATGTTTACCTTTCGTTTGATTTTGAATGATCATATTTGATGTTTCTTACTTATTTTGAATCGATTTTACTTATGTTTTGGTTACAAAATTGATACAAATGAAGTACTTTAAAACCGAAGAACTGATTATACTTATGTTTTGGTTACAAAGTAGGTACAAATCATGTACTTTTAAACCAAATAACCGATTAGGATCCGAACCTGAAAAAACATTAGGTTGTGCCATTCTTTGAAGATTTAACTCGAACTCGATAGAAACCAAAACCGGTCCAGAACCGAAGTTTCATATAACCTAAATGTTGCTGATTTTGATATACTCAAAAAAATCGAGACCCGATTGGAAAAAACCAAAATCCGATTGGGACCATGAATACCTATGCCAAGGTTGTGTTTTCTGAACGACCGAAATATGAAAATTAAAAGAATTATGACCATTTTTCTTTCCCAATAACTATTCGACAGGAGGTGTGAAAATAAACCATTCCTGCAGTATCAAACCATTTTCAGCTTATAAATTGCTGTAAATCATACCAAGCTAAGAGGGAAAGAAAGAAAAATTGATCTGTGGAAGAATATAAAATGAAGACAGAATTAAATACAACAAATTTGGTTAATACATATGCAGTATATTACTCCAATTCGACGTGTCGGCTAAAGAAAAGAAAGTAAGAAGCAGCTTCGGAGGATATAGTGAATCATCGAAACAACTGAAATATAAAAATTGATTTGATCATATATATGGGAATCAAAAAGACGTGTAGATTAGCGAAAGATACGGCGATGTTTTTGCTTCTATGTTCTTTGCTTCTCTTAATTAATAAATATTTTGCGGTTATATAAGTCTGAGTCCATTAATTTCACCTTACCGCCAGCTAACAATCCCGATGAATTACTCATAAATACTGTAATACAACACTTCAGTTTACATCCGCCCATTTGTTATGTCACTCGAAAAGATAATGATGTATATGATATGAGATCCACACATTTTCCCGACATCTAGATTTTTCTATGCCAATTTAAAATAAATTACTAAGATTATGATGTTGATCATGTGCAATTAACAGTGGTTAATTGTTAAAACGTCAAATTAATGGCTATTTGCAGTAGATAACTTACTGATAACATTTTTGTTCACACCAATTACCCCGGAGAACCGACCCAGTACAGACCCAAAATTTGAGGTAGGAACCAAAGCAGCGTTACCGAACTCGACTCGAATTAAGAATCTAATGAGTATCCAAAGTATGTGAATAAAAACAAATATCTAAAATATTGGTTATAATATACTCATAATTCCAGTACCTAAAATAAAGAAAAAAACATAAATTAAATATAATAGGTATTTTAGTATTTTCTGATAAAAATGGATAATTTGGATACAAAATATCAAAACTAAATTGTATCAGTGATTACTTTGGAATAAAAGTAAATATTTTGAACGCATGAGTGTTTTTTTATTGTTTTGGGTAGTATATACTCAAACTGAATTGTATCCCTTATATATTAAAAGATGAGCATTGTAGTTAATGCTTTCACACCAACTTGTACACGTGTCCATTGGAGAGACACTCTCCCAAATAAATTTCCTTATTCACCGTTTCTATAGGCGGATTTCGTAGAGAGTTTCCTTACTCTCCCAAAATAAAACCAACTACATGTATGTATAGCTTTTTCAAGAAATTTTGCTATGAGTTCTCACATAAAGCTAATGCTTTGGAGTTCTCTCTTCCTCCTTCTTACCCACCTTTTACTTCAAACCCACTGTTATAAAAGAAACCTTCGGAGTTCTACGTGGTGACCGATTCAGGAAACGACGACACAGAAACCCCCAAGCCCGGAACGTTAATACACGATGTGTAGCAAGACGAGCTGCTCTGGATCATCTTCCAGCGAGACATGACCATTCATCTCAAAGAAGAACTCATCATGAACTCTTTCAAGACCATCGATGGTTGTGGCGCGTCCGTGCACATCGCTAGGAGCCTTGCATGACGATCCAGTATGTGACCAACATTATAATCCACAGGATTCATAAACATGACTGCAAGCCAGGTGGGAACGCTAAGGTGCGAAGCTCCCTACGACAATACGGGTGGAGAACGATATTGGACGGTGACGGTGTGTCGATCTTTGGAGGGAATCATGTTTGGGTTGATCACTGTTCATTGTCTAACTGTGAAGACTGGCTTATTGATGCTATAATGGGCCCGGCGGCGATTACTCTGTCTAACAATTACATGACGCATGATGATAAGGTCATGGTGCTTGGTCATAGTGATACTTAGACTCGTGACAAGAATATGCAAACTATGAGCATGCTTGAACTATAAAGAGTATCATTACTCTGTCTAACGTTGTTCTTAAACATGACTTATTCTTCTCACATAACTTTCTTCTTCAATGTGATCAAACTATGAGCATGCTTGAACTATAAAGAGTATAGAAGAGTATAGAGAGTCCCAAGAAGAGATAGGAAAAGAGAAGATGATGACGTCCCAAGAAGAGATATGGAGTTCTCTGTTACTCAAGAGGACAAAACGGAGAGGCTGATGACGTCTTTTTCGTTTTCTCTTATAAGGGATTTGTGATACTATAATGTATTCAACGTACCATTAGTTTGTTACGTGAGAACGCCGAAGCATTACGATAACGTTACGTGAGAACTCCATAACTTCTGAAGGCAAACAGAATGGAGAAATTGTAACTTCTGATTTTGGGTTAACCGAACCGAACCGGTCGGTTCCGAGTTGGAAAGTCTATTGAAATTTGCGAAGATAACCAATTCGTTGGTTGCTGGCCAAGGCAAAAAATATATTGGAAATCAACGAAGATAACCAGGTATGGCAATATAATAAAATCGTATTGTGCTGGCCAAGGCAAATATATATAATAATCAATTCGATTTTAACGGGGATTTTAAGTTACAAGCCTTAGGGTTTTACTCTTATATAAGACACACGTCCGCAACCATTCTTACTCATCTCAATCACTTAAAACCTAAATACTCTACCCTCATTCTTCTATAATGGCTGCGATAAATGTTATGTCGGATTTGAAACCGTTCAAGACTATGTGGAAGATTACGGTCAAGATCATACGTTTGTGGAAGCAATATTCGGCGGCCGGTGGCCTAACCATTGAGATGGTGCTAATCGACTCTAACGTAAGCATCCTATACTGATCATGTTACTAATATTGTGTTGGATTAATGTGTCATTGTCTAAAAGTTGAATATTTGATTTGTTTTTTTCAGGTCTAGCCATAAATATTGTTTTATGTATTGTTGTTACATACTGATTAGCTTTAGCCAAAAATATTGTTTTCACTTTGTCGTTTCGGTCAACTTTTATAAACAGAGGATCGAAGTATATCAAATGCGTATAATGTGTCTGCTCTAGCTATAATCCCTCAATGCATGAAGTTGCAGCCTTCGAAGCAGTGTATGGATGAACTTTTAATGCCTATAATAGTGATTTCCTCAGTTTTATGTGAAGTTAAAATTTGTGAACTGGTTCTTAATATCATGCAGGCTCAATTTGTATATGTATTAATTTTATTGTTTATGTATATAATTAGATTTTCTGTATATGAAAAAAAAAATTTAAAGGACGAATCAATTTTATTTTTAATTCATTTTATGTTAGCATATTAACTTTCGATTGTTATATTGACCAAAACAATTGTTTCTATGTTAATTAATGGTATGTTTATATATTTATCAATCACTTTTTTATTTTTACATATACATATATATGTTTATATATATATATATATGTATATATATATGTAATTTAAGTGAATATCTATACAGTTAAATGTTCACCGTAAGTGAGCTTTCTAAATCAATGGAATTTCGAAAAAACAGTATTTTAATGGTTCATTTGACTATTAACTAAATTGTAATGAAATGTATTTTTTTAAATTTTTTTCTTCTATTTTGTATCTGTTTAGAAATTTAAATATGATATGAAAGCTTAACTTCAGTATTGTCTAAACTTCATATAACATGAAACCAAATAAGTAGATATAGTCTTCCGGTTATGACCATAAAATCAAAAACTTCAACCATATTAACGTCGCCAATCTATATCCTCCTCATTAACACCCGAAACAATCAATCCAAAACAAATTAATATCCAAATTAATCAGATTTAATGTTTTTTTATCTCGCAAATTACAAATTCAATCATTTCATCCTGCGCAAGGCGCGGGTTATCACCTAGTTTATGGTTATTTAGATAAAAATAATCGATCTGAACTGTATCTGATGATGGATAAAGACTGGATCTCAAACAAGTTGCTCGTATTCACAATACCTAGTTGTGTCGAACCGGACCGGATCCAAAAAAACAAATACTCGAATAGGGTCTAATTTCAAAAAAACCTGAATCTTAAGAATGTTCATATCTAGTCTCAATCTATAAAATTGGGAGATGGACTCAAATGGATCTCAAGATCTTGAATAAAGAGGGAAACTTTCTGATCAATATACAAAGGGTTGAGACAATCACTCCAAAATAAGTGAATAACACACACGTTCAGTAATCCCAGGAACTATATTTTTAAAAAAAAAACCCGGGCCTATATACGTTAAGGCATGCAACAATCCCAGATTTGCTTTTTTAAGTTACGGACAATGTACATATAATATGTATAGCTAGAATTAAGAACTGTATGCATTCATGACTTCGAAGATTCAAACTGGCAAGATTACTGAATATAAATATTGGGGTTGATTTAATGCCAGCTTCTTTTTTAATTAGTTAATCAAATTCAATAAACTAAAACAAAAATCTTTAAAAATGCGTCATCAGTTCAAATATAATATTAGACATAGACCACTTATATAAACCTTTACCATAACATAACTACAAACACACAAAAACATTGTCTCTCTTTGCTTACCAATAGACAACCTTAAAGCCACTTCTCATACACGAGAGAACACACACAAAACCCTAAAACACTCATCAACACCTTAAACTTATTAGTGTCTAATGGCACTCGTTAATAACCATCCCAACGAGGCAAAGTACGTGTCAAAACAAAACTCCTCATCCCAAGATCTCTCATCACCGGAGAACTACGGATTGGATCAGCCTGACGCAGCTTATGCCGGAGGAGGAGGACATTCAGCTTCGAGCAGTAGCACGATGAATTCTGATCAGCAGCAAAATCATCAAGGGATAGTATTTTACCCTTCTGGCGAATCCGTCGAGGATCACAACTCTTTGTTAGATTTCAACGGATCCTCATTTCTTAACTTCGACCACAACGATGATCGTCATGAGAGCTTTCCTCCTCCAACCGTAAGTTGCGGTGGTGTTAGCGGTGGCTTCTCTTTTTTGGAAGGCAACAACATGAGCTACAGCTTCACAAACTGGAATCAACATCATATGGATATTATTGGCCCTAGACACATCGAAACTCCGGGGACAAACCAAGTCCATAAAGACTGGTCATATTCTGATTCAACTGTTGTAACCACTGGTTCTAGACATAAGTCTGTCTCGCCTAAATCCACTGGAAATAAACGTTCTTATACGGTAAGTATAAAGGTCAAACACTTTGAATATTTCTGGTATGACAACATTCTAGGCCAAGAACCGACTAATACCCGTATATTTTGTGAATTTTTCTCTATGAATAGGGAGAGAGCAGTCAACCACCCTCAAAGAAACCCACTAGCGGCGCAAAAGGGAAAGCTAAGCCTAAGCCAACAACTTCACCGAAAGATCCACAAAGCCTAGCAGCCAAGGTTTTTCTTTCTTTACTGTTACAATTTTTTGTTTTTATCTAAACCCGAATAATGTCATTTTATCAATTTCGTTAACTCATACCTTAGTATATGTTTTTTTTTTCTTTTAGAATCGAAGAGAAAGAATAAGTGAACGTCTCAAGATATTGCAAGAACTTGTTCCCAATGGCACCAAGGTATACATACATCTACAGAAAACATTTATGTCACATTTATAAAAATATCAAATTAAGTGTTTTGATGATGAGATGTGTTATTTCTTGCAGGTTGATTTGGTAACGATGTTAGAGAAGGCCATTAGTTATGTAAAGTTTCTTCAAGTGCAAGTTAAGGTATATTAATTATGACAAACATCCCTCAAATTTTTCTTTCGCGAGATTGATTGATCTTATATAAAACATAATTTTGTTTATTTAAGTAATATTTTTTTGTAAACTTTATTTAAGTATAATAATATTGCTATAATCTAATGTTTGTTAGGTACTTGCGGCCGATGAGTTTTGGCCGGCACAAGGAGGGAAAGCTCCTGATATTTCTCAAGTTAAAGACGCCATTGATGCCATCCTCTCTTCGTCACAACGAGGCAGGAATTCGGATCCAGTCACCAATCAATGAAGAGTCTGAATGTAATTTAATTAATTACTCAACAGTAATTAAGTTGTAGTAATATCGGGAAGAACAATGATTCTCTCGATAACTTCCACATAAATTTTAAAATACGATCCAAAGATTAAATAACGTTAAATATGTGAAAAATCGAGAAGTTCTTAATGCATCTATATTGAAGACAAGACAAGAGACATTCAAAGCACCGATGATCAGTGATGTTGGGTCCACACGAGGATGGAATCTTTATATAGTAGATATAAGTAGTAAAATTTAATAATATACATAAATATGTATCTTTTCTTGTCTGTTTTTATTTTCTGTGTGTTTTTAGTCTACCGAATATAAATCTTGTAATGGAATTTTAAATTCCAAGAAATAAGTAATAAAATTCTGCACTTTTGGATTTTTCCTGGGCATTCACGTTCAGAGAATCTATCTGATTTACAACCTTTCGAGTATTTGAATCTCACCAAGAGTGCTTTTTGAGCAACATGCTAATCTATATTAAGTTCTCCAAATACGTATACTACTGTTATAAAATGCATTTACACATTCTCATCAGATTGAATTATTAAAACATGTGGTAAAATACAACACAGTTTCGATATATAGATGGATATGTTGCCTTATTAATTAACATATTCAACAAATAATATATATATAAGAAAATCACCATTAAATATAAAATTAAGAAAGCAACAGAAAAATATAAAATAAAATAATTTTTTATTATACTAGAAAATAGTTGCATGATTGAAATTGTATTTACTATAAAAATAAACTGGTTTATTATAGTAGTGTAAACTAAACTTTACTCTGTGTGCAAGATAAAGACCTAGAAAGTGTATATATCTTGATTTTTTTTGAGAATGTATATCTTGATTTTTTCAAAGAAAATATTTGCCATCAATCTCTCCTTTAAGATATCGAAATAATATAGTACTCTCTCCATTTTTAAATAATGCATGTTCGATCACTTTTTATTTATTTCTAAAAGATCAATGTTCTAGATTTTTTATGTATTTTTAATAATGACTGTAAATTTCAAGAAATATTAATTGACAATTTTAAATTTATTGAATTTCTATTGGTTTAAATTTATGAAAATTGTTATAATTTCAAAAATTAATGCATTGAAAGTTAAATATTGTTTTTTTAATATTTGTGAAAAGTTTAATACATATATTTTCTTAGAAACAGAGGAAGTAATACTAGGAGAACAGTATTGTACTTGCATTATCAAATAAGACTTGTGAACATGCAATCGCGAGATACAAACGAACTATTATGTTGTTTTCTCAAAAAAAAAACCTATTATGTTGTTTGTTTTCTGATTTTATGTTGAAATTTTCATTAGTTTTTGGTTCAAACATTAAAATATGGTTTAATTTAAAAGATATAAAATTATCCAAACCAGTTACTGACTTCGCGATCAAAGAAGGCTAAACATGATACATGACCTTCTTTGTGGAAGATATATTTTTAAAATTAACTACTAACTAACAGACGACATACCTAAAGATCTCGATTTAGCAGCCAAAGTCAGCATGTGTCCTTTGGAAAATATTAGGGATACGTGCTCGATTAGATTATTAACATTATTTTCATTTGAACTGATATTTAAATGTAACTCCAGCAATTTTAAATTAAAAAACTACATGATTAGCCACATGGATAGTCACACATTAAGCGCTGTACTTGTATTTATGTACTTCCCAGCTCCATCAAGTGAATACGACAAACGAAGTTATTGGAAGTCTAATCATTTTACTTATTGTTTATAATGGATTAAGCGTTAATTCAATGATTAGATATTGATCTTCTTCTCTTTTTGCTAACGATGATTAGATTATAGCCTCTTGTTAATTTGTTATAATTTCGTTCTATTCCGTTTCTCAAGTATAAATCATTTTACCTAATTTTTTTATTTGAGAAAGAATTGTTTACCTAATTGATTTTTAACGGTTTGGTATTGTCTGTAAACATTGTTTATACTGAAACGGAAACGTACTTTTGACTTGATTTAGTTTACATTAGCGTTTCGCAAGGTGCACATAAGTAGAAGACATAGTTAAAAAAAAATTGTTATAATTGTTCAGAAAAATGTACTTTTGACTTGATTTGGACTGGTAAAATTATGGAGATGTATAATTGTTCAGAAAGATGTATTTAAATATCTTTTCATTTATTTTTATAATATCATAATCTATTTTATATCTTTTCATTTATTAATAGTTTTCAGCGGACGTTTGTTCATTAATTTAAACAGAATGATTGTGTTAAAAGTTAGAAAAATATATAAAAGGAGAACTGCAAGACAGAACATTTTTTTAGCTTCAATTTGATCTTATGTCTAGTAAACAATGTTGTGGTGCTAGCAAGCCTATTACAAAAAAAAATGTTCTGGTGCACCTAAGAAAAATGCACAAACGTAAATTGATTTATTAGCTAAGACTTTTATACAGTAAAACTCTATAAATTAATAATGTTCGGACTTTTATATTTTATTAATTTATATAATTATTAATTTACAAAATTTTTGTTTTGTAGATTTTTTTTCTATTTTCATTTACAAAATTAGAAAAATATTTGATATCACCATATATACATTACTTTAATTTTTTTGACTTTCATACTGTTTTTCTGTATTATTTGGTATATATTTTTATGTTTCATAGAATTTATATGTAGTTTTACATATAATTTTATTAAATATTATCAAATATATTGAAATGGTAAGAAGAAATAGAAGTATTTTCATTATGAATATAAAACTAACAATATAATATTTAGTTTGTACTTATATAAAATGTATATGTAGCTAGATTAGTTTTTATGATTTTAATGAGTATATATTTACATAGGACTTTCTAAAATTTATCATCTTATTATTTTATCCATTTGTGTCATATTTTGAATCAGCTTCGAGATAAATGTTTTTATTCATTTAAAGCGTTTATTAATTTATAGAGATTATATTGTATCTAGTAAATTTTCAAGGGGTTACACGTTTAAATTATGTTGTAAGAGTACATTCTTCTCAACATAGTTAATTCAACTTATTTTGGATTATATTCTACACAGACAAAGTCTCCTAATCATTAAAAACAATATTTTGGTTTAAAATTTAAAAGTTCTTTATTTTATATAAATAGCAGTAATTTTATTTTTAATCATTTTTTAAAATACTAATTTGATCTATTTTATTTCTACTACTAGTATTATAAATTTTAATTATATTTATTCTGTATTTTGGTAACTCTAATGATACAGTAAATTTTGAAAGATAGACAACTCAATTGAAATTTAAAATCTAGACAATTATTAGTTGGTGCATTAACTTGTAAAATTTTCTGTATATATTCTATAAAAATGTTACCATACAGATGAATATGTTTATAATAATTTTAGTGATTTTGTCTGGCCGGTTGATGAAGCAAATGATTCCTGGTTTAATTTGCAAGGCTTATCAGTTATCACTATGGAAGACTTTAGTTTCTTATTTTCCTTTTTAAAGGAAAATTTTAGTTATTATTGTTACTTTGATTACTCTTATCTTTTGACCGCAAGGAGGGTGGATGTGTTGGTGCCTTGGAGTTGGTGTGATCTGATATTTTTGGTTTCTTTCATTTCCATATGCTTTAGTTGTTGATGTTTTTGCTGCTTGTTTGCTAAGTCCTATGTCTCCCTTTATTTGGGTTTAGTGTCTGGGATTATCATTGTGTTTCATTTATGATTTTTACCTTCTCTTTTAAAGTTTAATATAATTTCAGTGTTAAAAAGGCTATATGCTTCTACCCATACAATTTAAGGGTTACTTTATAATTTACAAAATTATGTCTTTTTTGTCAGAATTTACAACATTATGTTAAGTTTCCTAATTCTAATTTATAATTTTTTCTTCTATCTATTTTTTTATGGATAGACTCATGTATATTAATCGGTTTTGGTTTAATTTTTATTTTTTGAAATTTAATGTTTTATTATTTCAAATATTATCATTTCATTAAGTAATAGTCGATTTCTCTCATTTTAGTTTAAGGATTTGATTTGTAAATAAATTATGTTTTCTTGCTTTATATGTTTTCTATTAATCACCTTAGGTTCCTAATCTTAGAGTGGAATCTCTATAAATTAATAGTTGCTAAATTAATAAACATTATAAATTAATAAATTTCTTCGATCCTGAATGGACTGGTCCAAAATATGACACAAGTTGATAAAATAATAGGGTAATATTCTTTTTAAAGTCTATGTAGATATATGATCCCATTAGAATCATAAATTAATAATCTTTCTATAAATACAATTTATATAAGTACAAATTAAACATTATATTGTTGGTTTTATTTTCATAATGAAATTATCTCTATTTTTTCGTAACATGTCAATATATTTTTATAATATTTAGTAAAATTATATCTAAACTCACATTTAAATTCTATGAAACATAAAAATATAAACGAAATAATATTATAAAACAATATGAAAATCAAATTTCTGAAATTTAATTAATTTATATACCGTAAACCAACTATTTTCTTGTTTTATAAATAAAAATTAAAAAAATTGAAAAAATCTAAAAATATTTTTTTATAAATTAATAATTCTATTAGTTATTAAAATATCATAGTCCCAACATTAATAAAGTTCTTACTATATATGGTTAAGTGATATAACAATTATAATATGATCATCTCATTAGATTGTTACTCTCTGTTTTAAAAATACTCTCATTGGATTGTTACGACATTATATTTAGGTGCACTCATTTTTATTGGGGATTATATTTTATTACTCGATGTTTTTAGATTTAAAATATAGTTTATGATTAATTTTTTAAAAACTTATAATAAAATAATAAAAATGTATATATCTATATATATCGTCAAGTTTTTGATACTTTTGACATGTTTATACTGTACATATGTACTTATAAATGTATGGTGATATTAATGAAAAATATTTATTGGCTAGCCCTAAAGGCCTTAACATATTTATGTCAATTCAAGACTAATTTTACCAATAAATTAGTATTGAATGAAAGTGCTATTGAAAGCTATTTTACATATTACGTTAGTTAAAACCTAAAAGACTTTACTTTTGCAGATCACCATGTATAAAACCTGTGCACCAAATATATTAATATTTGTTTTCAGTTATGTTAAATAAAAATATTAAATATAACAATCCAGAATAACAACAAGCTCGAAAATAATATATTACTAGGTTGCATGTGAATTCAGTTTAGTAAATGGTTTTCTCAGAGTGTAATTCACAGGCCAACTAATATTTTTTGTTGTCGAAATGTAATATCAAGAAAAAAGTTGATTATATACAATGATTTGTGATGATATACTGCATGAATATAAAACAGAGATTAGATGGTAGAAATAAAATATGTTGAGTTTCAGATCTGGTTTTGGTTTGAACAAACATCTCTTGAGGAGTAACATCCACATTTATAACTACATCGTAGAAGTTTAGTGGTTTACAATAGAGAAAGAGTTGTTTTGTTGGTCTAGACCATGGATCGATTTCTTTTTAATGTGAAATTATTAGTTTTACATATTGCCACGTAGATATGAATTTATTGTTTACGGATCTATTTGAATACTCGAGAAATGATTCAACTGTGGGATGTATCTCCCTATCGAAGAATTAGGTTTGCACACTTATTTTGATTTGTAGTAAATTGTTTTGAAGTGTTAATATTTCAAAGCGTACGCATTTCGCGCGGTGTGTCATAAACAAATTTTTATTGACAGAAAACAGATTTAGGCATCGTTATCATGAGAGTCACATATTATTCTACGGAAAAACTTAGTTTTTACAAGTTAAGCAAAACAAAATTAGTTTTTACAAAGTTTTAAAAAACTTAGTTTTTACTTAACTATTCTTTTCGTTTTATATTATTGCAATTATCACAACTAAAGTGACGGTCCATCATTATGCACACCCAAAAACTGCAAGACTTTATTGTTAATATTTTCTTTTTGTCAGAAAAAAAAAGATAATCAGGGATATTTTAAAAAGGTGGCCCTTTTACTTTCTAGAGCTTGAAAATGTTTGTGTTAAAAAAAAGAAGAAGCTCGAGCATGTTTACTATATAGACCTTAACACTTATATCGATACAGAATTATAGGCTTATAATAGCAAAAATTATCAACTAATAATTTGATGAGAATCTAGTTACGTCATCAATTGGTTGATTTTCAGGATATACCTCTGAGGATTCTCCTAATATAACTAATGGTTAATAATTATTTTCTTTATATTATGTCTCCATAATTTAAAATATAAAATTTCATATTTAATTTTAAAATATAAACGCCATGCCACTTCAGCGTACAGTCTTACTTCCTTTGTTTACTTGGTAATTATGCATATTTTTGGCAAAATAATAATGCGTAGCATAAGTAGTTTAGTGGATAATATCGTTAATAATACTCCCGTATTACGTTTAGCAGAATGTGATGTAATATGATAAGCTACGTTGTCATGACAGTTGTAGCCACGAATGATTTCGTCAGGCATTAACTGGATTGACTAGAGACAAGTGTTGCAGTCTATCCAAATTAAATAATTTTTAAAATGTAAAAATAAAGAATTTGTGAAAGGGACTTTGGATTATTTTTTTATCATTTGTTGGATTATATTAAAAAAAAACATAAAGTTACGCAAGCCAGCAAAAAAATCATTATTTTCAGAGCCAATAGCCAATAAAAATTGTGATTCTTTCTGAGCCAAACAGTTAAAAGAACTACAAAAATAGAATGAGTTGAAAACTAAAATTTAAGCCATATGAAAGGCTAAAGAACCGAAGTTAGTGTTCTGATGACAGAACGTTCCGATTTTCAAACTTTGGACAGAAACAAAGAAGTTTATATGCTGTGGACTTGAAAAAAATTTCTATCAAAAAACCAAATCACAACTGTGGTGGAACCTCAAAGTTGCACAACCTTAAGAATTCGGGACTTCGGCTTTCCAACAGCATATAAAGCTTCTCCAATATCAATCTACCTTATATATGATGAATATGTATCTTTAACCTTTATCTAGGTTTTTGTTGTTTCTTATTAAACTAAATAAAATCCTAATACTTTAAAAACAGTAATTAAGAACATATTCTAGTAAGTCATGCTCTTTTTCAAACAAAAAAAAATCCTAGTAAGCCTAATCGATGGTAAATACACAACAATATTTTATTTTGAGTGTTTTATATTCAATGACACCGAATATGACCCAAGGTGTAGCATATTCTTTTACTTGTAATACAAACATTAATAAAAAACGGAAAATATAATTACAAAATCACCAATAACTAATTATTCACGGAGAAAATTATATAAATATATAACTGCACATGGTACAAGTTAGATCAGGGCTTTATATGTATTGTCACTATGTGTAAGGAGTTGAAAACAATACATCTCCAGGTCGTATCCTACATATCGAATCACAAACCATGTGTCATTAAGAGAATGGCAGGCTGGATTTGATATCATAAAGTATGTTTATTAAATGAACAAGTTTGATTTATAAAACAAGAGGATCCACGTGCGCGCCGATTTGATTATGCAATGTGAGCCGGGGATTTGATTATACAATGTGAGCCGGGGATTAAATACTAGTAAAAGATCCTAATCGCAGTTTTTATTTGTCATTATCATCGTTTTAGGCTTCCTAATTAAATCGTTTATTTTAGTGAATGAAATCATCCAAAACGGCAACTTTATCTTAGTAGCTTGATATTATTATGGCATTTTGTGGGGTTATCAAATTTTGGTAGACTAATTTTTCTTTCAATACACAAGGTTTATACCGAAAATACACCAAATATGATTGAAAACTTCGTTGTTAATAAAATTTTCATAATTATGTTGATTAAAAGATAAACATGTTAAATAAATACACTCTATCAACCATGTTAAACAATACTGTGAATCCACGTTAAAGCATAAAGTCATCAGGCCAGTATTCCTTTCTCTAAACATAAAACTAAGAGGAGACCATTATGAATAATTAGTATCACATTTAGCAATCAGTGTATGTTAATAGTCTCGATTAATGTGAATAGTCCAAATGTTTTTAATTGCTTTCCGTAGTTATTTGCTGTCATTAAGAGCATTTATAGCTCTCGATTCCTTTTATAAAGATTCCTGCCTTCTTTATTTATCCTCTCTTAGTAATAGAAAATAACTAGTTTAAGATCTTTGTATATAAACATTATTTTTCATTACTTGCTTTACATTTTTATATATTATAAAATAACAGAATAATAAATATATATTAACTAATTGAAAAACAATGAAATAGTACGTACATAATTAGTTATCGCAAGCACATAAATCAAAGAAATTATTTTTTTGTTTATTTACAATCAATTTATAGTAAATAGATCTAAACAATCCCTTTTATCAATTTCCATGGTACATAA
Organism: Brassica rapa; assembly: GCF_000309985.2. NCBI lineage: Eukaryota > Viridiplantae > Streptophyta > Magnoliopsida > Brassicales > Brassicaceae > Brassica > Brassica rapa. The sequence goes on from NC_024796.2 coordinate 9,221,052, forward strand.
TTAAATAATATTAACATAGATAGTATAATATATTTTATGTTTATTAAATTAGATTTCCTAATCATATTATACTATGATCTGTCTTTTTATAACAAAAATTGTAAACTATTGACCACATAAGGGTTTTTTAATAATTTACAATCGTTCTTGAAAATTTACTAAAAATTTTGAAGTTAAATATTAATTTTTTTAATTCTTTAAATGAAAATTTTGAAATGAAAATATTTGTGTATTTTACTCATATCTTATTATAATAAAAAAATTAAATCATGGATCACAATAATTTTTAATGTGAGACTTTTAACAGTTTTATTAATTTATAGTCGTTTAAAAAAATTAAATAACATATACAAAAAAATGTAAATTTTACATATGTTAATATGATTGTTCAATTTATTTTAATAATATAAATTAAACTTAATGATGGAAGATACACAAATTATTATCAAATATTTATTATTAATATAATTAGTTGTCATATATTGTAATGTTTCTCAAATAATGTATAAGAGATGTTGTAAGTTTTTACGCACATTATTAAACAATAAATATTTTTTAATTATTTACTACATTTTTTGGTTTTAATTTTCATTAAATCTTAACCAATCTATTTTTCTATTGTAATTTTAAAATATCATTCTTATAAACACAAACGAAAATCTAAAACATCAATTCTTAAAATGCAAAAGAAGTAATTGCTTCCAAAATAATTTCTTATTTTAACAAGATAACTGTCTTGTATGGATGACAAAAAAAAAACTCTCTTGTATGATTTTTAAAGAGGGAAGGGGGTTGTCAAAAAAAAAAAACTATATCACTCACATTTCTTATCATATATTTATTTTATTGATTTTATATTACGCTATTATTTATATGAAAATATACATACGATAATATATTGATAGATTAATTTATATCTTAGTTATATACTATATAAGTTTACTATTTATATTTTACATTTTAAATGAAAATAATTTTATATTTATGAAAATAAAGTAAGTTCACCCATTAATTCAGTAAATTTTAGGGAAAACCCTGCAAAACCTTATTCTAGTTATAAATGTTTTATATTTGAGAAAAAATATATATTGTTTTCAAAAAATATCTTACTGTATTAGTAATTTATATGTATTTTTATAAATAAAAAATATTTATAATTTTAATAAATTATTAAAAGTCAAGACACACAGAATATACAGATAAGTACTTGTATTATTATATAAAGATAAGTACTTATGTTATGTGTAATTACAGAATATACATATGAGATTATGTTGTGAATTGGATGTCTATATTTTATGAATGTTATGTAAATATATTAGATTCCCTTTTAAAAGTGTATAGTGTATTTAAATATATATATATTATTAATTAGTTAGAATAGCAACTTATTAATTAGTTTGATTAACATAATAAATCGCTAGTGAGAAATCAGAATATTAATTAGATAGAATAGCAAATTATGTAAGTTTTATGTTTGTTTTAAATGACAAAAAGACAATCAAGGATGAAATCTAAGAGTAGATAATATCTTAGTGATAAAAGTTGTAATAAATACACAAAATGGTTAGTAAATATCTGTCAAATTATTACTTGATGAAAATTAATTAAATACTTGTGATGAGTGAAAAAATGTAAATGATGTAATAAAATACTTAAAAATAGATAAGCTATGTTTTGTAGATATACGTTAATAATATAGATATTCAAACTTGTAATAGTAGTATCTCTAATATATATATATATACATATTTATTTCTTATAGTTTTAGAAATAATTTTTTCTCAATCCAGTTCTAATTCTTCATTAAAACAAAGTTTTCCTTTTTACTTGATATTTTGAAGATATGATTTTATCTATGTTTACCCTATGTTTAGAGGGATATTTTTTTATGGAAATACATTAGAATATTATACATTTATTATAGAGATACTATGTTTTAAATAAACAATATCAAAACTTATTGAATATGGTCTAAAATATATTGCTTGCTTGTGCAAAAACAATTATGAAGCTAAGATCCACTTCTATATTACTTCTATGATTGAGGAATTCTAAAATAGAGCTGAGGTTTTGCTCCAATATATTTTTCTATAATACGTGAGTGTTATATTTTTCTTTTTATATTTTCCTCTATATATTGTCCTCTATATTTAGAAGCAAATATAGTTTTATCTATAAATAAAAAAATAATAGCATTTCTCTATTATAAAAGAATAAATTTAAGCAAAAAATGCATCTTTATTTTTTCTTTTGTAATATAAGAATTTTAAAATGGAGATGAGTTAGAAATGGTGTAAGGACTTTATTCCATACTGATTTGTAATTTGCTCCAAGTATTTTATACTCTTACAGATTTACTCTTTTATTCTGTTATGAAATTTTTTTTGTGTGGGAACCATTCATATAAATAATGTGAGGAATGCAAAATACTTTTTTTTATTATATCTTGATTTTATACTACTATAATTAACTTGTTAATTTACAAAATAAAATAAAAAATTATATATTTTCAATATATAAATATTCAAAATTGATTTATTTTTTCAAGGAATTTTAATATTTTTTTATATTATAGCTAAATAACACTTAAATGTAGAATTTTTGAACGTTATTAACATATAACAGAACTAATAACACATAAATAACAGTGATTGTGTTTGGATTTCAATTCTATTGAAAAACATGAAAACTTTACTTAACCCAGATAGCTAAAGTAATTTCTATAAACATATAAGAAATTCTTTAGGATAACCATTTTTAGTTTATTTTCACAAGTAACCCTCAATGAAGAAAATGACCAAAATAAGTTTTATTAAATAGTAAATTACTCTAGGATTAACTAATCTAGAATTAGAGTTTAGAGTTAAGGAGTGAGTTTTGAGGATATGGTTTCAAATTTTAAAAAATAAATATTAAAAATTTTAAAATAAAAATGGGCTATTTTGGTTATTTTCTTTTTTGAAGACTATTTTTGTGACAAAAATTTAAAAAATGTTATTTGAGAGAATTTTCCTAAATATATAGTACATATTTTGTTATATTATAGCTTTAGTTTTTTTTGCTGTAGATTTTTATGTGTATACTATTGGTTATATCCGTAATATTTTATATAGAACTATTTTTAAAGTAAAACATGTGTTGCTATATTCTGTAGATTAGTTATTTGGTAAACTATTAAACGCATGTGAGATAATGCTTCTACAGTAACAAAGAAAAAAAAACATTTTGTTTAGTTTTGGGTTGTGAGTGTTTTAGAGAAGAAAAAAATTTGATTGGTTTAAATTTATAGTTGTAAACAAAATTTTCGACGTAAAAAAAAGGATGTAAAAGTGTTACAGACTAACAAATCATCCTTTACTCAAATAATATTACAATTAAAGAGAGGACTTTTCATTTGGGCTGGTAAAAAAGAAGCGGCTAACAAATAAATTAACTATTAGTTCAGCATATTCCATCCAAAGATCCTAAAGTTTATTTAGGTTCGCTGTATCTTTTCTAAAAAAATCACTAAATTTAATGAGATAGTTCAACTTGAATTTATCATTTTAGACAACTTGCATGGTCACTCAAGTTGACCTTCTTAATTTACTCTTTCTACCAAAAGAGTTTGACTTTCAGTGATTAACTTATATCCATACATGCATGCAATTGTGCACAATTTAGGATTTCTCAATGCCAGTAGTTAGCTTCAATCTCTTCTACTTTTTGTCTGAATGTTAAGTCTATATATATATTTGTTCAAAAAATAATAGTACAAATTATTTTTATATATTAATTTGTACAAATATTATGGAATAGGCAGTAGTAACTAAAACTCCATTTGTTCAATATGTAACTAGAAATAATAACGTATATAGCGTTGTAAAAATGGGCACAAGCTTTATGCATGAAAACTATAAAAACAAATGAAATGAATCAAAATAAACTTCTAAAAGATCTTAGGGAAAACTGTTTTTTTAGAGCAAAAAAATGGTAACTATGTCCCTTTAGACTAATTTATATTTTGTGTCATATTTTCCTATAACACCCTTTAATATTTTTGAAAATAAATTTAATAAATAATTTTACAAACAAAAAAAATTTGGAAAAATAGTAACTTTTGATAAAATACCTTTATGAACTTAGTGATATGTTTTCCAGTTATAAAAAAGTTAAAATTATAAATATCATATTATGTTCTAAATAAAGTAAAAATGACATTCTACGAAGTAGAAAACAAAATCCATTTTTTTCTTTGAATCTACAATGTTTAGAATACGTGATCTACGTAAATAGAAGTATTCTAAAAATATTTAGAATACACATTCCGCGCTTAACCTATCGTTCTAAAATCTTTAGAAATCAAAATCTACACATTAATATAAATCTAAAACACGTAGAAACCGACTTGTACAGATTTACTATAAATCTAAAACATGTAGAAATCAAAATCTAAACATTACTATAATTCTAAAAAACTGTAGAAACTGATTTCTACATATTAGTTGTATTCTACGGATAAGAAATCAGTTCCTAAAAATATGGAAACAAAATATTTGGGAATATTTACTTTTATATTTTGAAAAAAAAAAATCGATTTAAAAAAAAAAAAAAAAAACGAAAAAGGAACAAAAAAATAAAAAAAAACGAAAAAGGAATAAAAAATTACAATTTTAAGGGCATTACTGCCATTTTGAAAAAAATTAGTCTAATGGGACATAATGTAATATAGATTAGTATAAAGGGACATAGTTATCATTTTTTTGCTCTAAAAAAACAATTTTCCCAAGATCTTATTCAATAACACAAAAGACCAAAAGACAATATCAAAGGCAAAATGAGCATCAGAAAAAAATATCCATTAGTTACTACGAAAGACAAGAGAGACTAACAGATAAAATTAAGACTAAGTAATTAGTTAACAGTGTTTTTAATAATGATTAAAATTTAGGCTGGTTTAGACAATAGTCATAGTTGTTTCTTTGAAAAAAAATAGTAAAGTCATAGTCATAGTTTTTCATAACAATTTTAGTAAGTATTTATCATTCTGGATTCTCTCAATAAAACATTTTGATGTTTAGAGATTCGGGAGGTAAATTCGAACCACACCAAAACAGAGACAAAAAAATACTCTCTCTCTCTGTGATGTTTTCAATATACTTTTGCAATCTATTTCTGTTACATATTTTTTATTTTTCGAATGCATCATGTAATTATACTTAATTACCCTATACAATGGGCTTGATGGATCTATGCTTACCATTTCATAATAAAAAGAGTAATGAATAGAAGAATAATAAAAAAAATTAGGAACACATAATATCTTATGAGTTGAATAAGATTGCCGAAACTAAAGGTTTGAGTATAAGAGAACGTGGCTACCAAAACTCTAATGAAAAGAATGATAGACATTGTCCTTTCCGATTCAATCAATCCTGGCCGAGTATTATTAGTCCACTAAAAGTAAGTCTACCCCCAAATATTGAGCATGCTGATTCATGTCTGATATGCTAAAATTAATGGTAAAACTTTATCCGTTTACCAATATTATAGACAAATTATTACATCAAAATTTTAAAATATCATAAATAATAGAGGGAAAATTGGCTAATTGGACCAGATTGGGAATGAATTTGTCCCTTGTCTCTTTCAATCTATAAGTTTGTCTAAATATACCTTTGATTTTTTAAAATGTGAAATTAACCCTCTAATTAAAAAGGAACATAATTTACTTAACTTTAAAATAGTAAATATATTTTGATAAATGATGTAGGATGATTCTAAATATATAAATAAATAATAAAATTTAAATAATTTGTTTTAAATAGTTTCAAAAAAAATTCTGGATTTCAAAATAAAAATTTGAAAACAAAGTTGAAAAAAGTTCAAATTCAAATATTTATTATTCAAAAATATAAAAATAAAAGTTACTTTTTGTTTATTTATGTTCTTTTGAGAGAATTACCCCTATATTTGGTAAAAAAGGGAAAATATCCCTAAAAGCCTAATTACGTCATTTTTCTCATTTACTCCGCTTTCCTTATGAGAAAATAAAGACCACCGAAAACAAATCAACAATTAATGAACTTCCACTCGTTATTTGTATTGTGTCTCAAAACATTACATGTTACATAGATATGAATTATTTGATTTGATAAGTAAGAGATGGGGAAGATGAAGAAAGGAATAAGATCATTGAATAAAAAAGAGATGAATTAAACATGATTCAATGTTACTTTAGGTCAAAAACAAGATAAGTTCAAATAAAATTAGTTAAGATTGTTTCCTCGATTTTTTCAGATTTCAAAACATAAAATAACCGAAAATATATAATACATATTCTAAACAAGATAGAACACAGATAAAAGGTTAGAATATAAATTCTAACGTGTTTACAAAATAGCTAAAAGTAAGAATTATATGTATACTTTTCTACAATGAAGTAAGAACTTACAATATATATTGTATGTTATAAATAACAAAGCATTCTAGTTATAACTGAGGCAGACATATTTCATATTTAAATAGATCATAGATAAAAGTTTACAATACAAATACTAACTTTTATAAAAGATTGAAGATAAGTTAGAACATCTATTTTATCCTTGTAAAAAGGATAATAAACATTCTAACAAATCTAGATTGACACATCCTAATTTTTTTTTTGGAATTTAGTTATTAAGGTCAAAACATGTAAAATATTCTCATGATTGTATTGATTTTTCATATTTTCTGAACTCTTTATAATTTTTCATAATTATTTTCGTTATTATGCGGGTAATTATGTCCAGAACTGATCAATTAATGCAAATGTATAAAAGGATACAAACTATTTCATTATAGCTTATTTTCCCAATTTTCCCAATAATATACATATTGATTTATTATCTATTGACTTTAAGTTGGAATCTGATGTAACTTAACATTGGATATATTTTTTTTCCGACAACACTGAATATCTTTTTTATATGAATCATTTCTTTATATATTTTTATTAGGCTGAGGGTATTCCGAACCTATGAAATGGTCTAGACTAATCTCAGAGACGAGGTGTAGCCTACAGATAGACTCTCTCTCAATGTATTCAAATGAATCCTAAGCAACGAAACCATATTTGTATGGTTACATGATGAAATATACTGGAGGGCATTCGAACCTAGGTTGCTTAACAAATTGAAGTTCGTGTACTACTAGGCCACAATCACATGTTTGAATTCTTAGTTTTTTTCACTTTATACATTCGGTGATTCAATGTGTCTATTGCAAGAACTACATGATGACTATGCTTGTATATTCCTTCAGCTCGATCGATGTCAAATAGAGGAGATAAAACATGTACTAGTTCGTATGAATCTGTGAATATAAAAGGCTATCTATACATTTGTGCACATGGACAATCTCATATAAACCGGACAACATGACTTCTTCCAACTTAGGGGTGGACACATATCAAATATCCTGATTTTTGGAGGTATTCGTGATCTTATATATTTTATCCGAATAATCAATTATTCGATTTGATTCGTAATTATTTGAATATTCAGGGTTTCGGATATTCGGAAAGTTTTAGATTTTTAACCGGATATCCGATTCGATCCGTACAAATAAAATAAAAATTATAATTAAAAAATTCAAATAATATAAATAAATATTTTGTTACAAAAAATAAAGGCCTATTTACTTTTTCAATTCTAATAACTAATATAATAAGATTAATAAATAAAAATTGTACAATTTATAAAAATATAATATTTATATAAGTTATATATATACAATTCTGTAAATATATGCATATATATACATATAACAGATCGGATCAGATCGGATATTCTTTTATAAAATATTAGTATTTGTAATTTGGTTTGTAGATTTACGGATATTCTGAATTTTTAATTCAGTTTTTGATTCAGATCGAAACAAACAACTAATCAAATTAAAATGTATGGATATTTTGCCAGCCCCTCTCCAGCTTACTTCACTTTAAATGCATATACATCTGTTATGCATTACCTTCATCAACTAATTATATATATGAACAAATTTTGAAAGTAACACTATATATATAAGTACTCGTCAAAAAAAAAAAAACAAACAATATATACAGTATAACCTCTTTAAATTAATACTTTATAAATTAATATACACTAAAAATTTCTATAAAATAATATAATTTTATAGTCTCAAATTAAGTTTTTGGTTCAATTAGTATATCAATAAATTAATAATTTCTATAAATTAATAAAAAATTATAATTTTAGTGTAATCTCAATATTATTAATTTATAGAGGTTTCACTGCATAAGTAAACTAATTACATTTACTCATTTAGGTTCTTGTACACTACCACTAGACTATTGCACCTTTGGTAACAAATTTATTATTCGGGTTTGAATTCAAATAGCGAAACAATTATTACACTAGTAAATTAGTAATAGAAGATCAGTAGACTGCATTTCTGGGGAAATAATCGTCTAGCCTTTAATGATGATTAAAACAATGTTCTGCATTGCAATAGATTAATGGGAAACAGGAAGAAGATCCATCTCCATAAACTGAATTCTTAATTTTTTTCTTTGCAACCGGTTTCTTTTTTTTTTTGTTTTTTTTATTATCAACCGATTTCATTGATCACGGCTTTCTTACATGTACATTTCTTACTCTAATCATATTGAGATTGTCTCGCAAGAAGGTGTGAAAAATCATTTATGAGAAAAAGTAAACATTGTTAAGAAATAAAGAAAGCAATAGAACGGTGTGAACTGTGAAGCGTGCATGCACTATATCTTAGAAGATATTTTATTTGTTTTTTTTTCGTCAGAAGATATTTTATTTGTTTAAGTTGAAATCCATGCATGCATGATTTCACGTGTCTTAAGAATGTGAAGTACTTCGGGTGCGTACTTTCCCTGCATTATTTATATTATTATGCGTCAGTGTAATATATTTTACTACAAATTTTGGTACATTGTCTATATATGTATAACCTCTAGTTAAGGGATTTGTAGTTTGAAATGCATCTGATTCCTAATCATAAGAAATCACTATTGATATTCTCGCTTATGGACCTGTAAATGAGAGTTATTATAACTGATTTCTATCAGATAAAAGAAAGTGACGGAACATATTTGTCAGCTAAATTGATTATCTATATAATCAATAAACGAAACTATAACCTCATTATTGTAGACATTCACATGAATTTAAAGTGTTTCGTATCAATTATCCGCATATAATATAGAGAAATTACTTATAATGACTCAAATCTTACATGTAATTACTAGACTAATTCTTAAAATTTTGTAATTACTAGACTAATTCATAGGGCAAACGAAAGTACGAAAAACCCCCAACTTCATTTTATTAATTGCCATTAAAAATTATTAATAGGAAAATGTTTTGTTTAATCAAAAAACAAAAGCCCGTGTAAAGAGTCGAAAGCCGACGACCCCAAAATCAGACTCCTCGCTACTATGTTTTCTGATAATGTTCGTGGGTCTAGTTACAAAGCTGAGAAGCAGTGATTTAGTTTTCTTCTTTCTAGTCACTTATGTTTTGTGTTTGGTCCATTAGTGAACCAAACACAAAACCTCTTGGTAATTCAAAAAGAAAAAAACAACTGAATGAACTTAAGGGGATTTTTGATATATGTGGATCAAAACACATCCCAGCAGAGAATTTATTGACTTATGGAGAATAATTTCAGGCTAAAAATGAAAGTTCTCTTCGAATGCAAATGGATCAGGTGGAAATTATTCGAAGAGAACTTTCATTTCCCATTCAACTCCGAAATACTCTTTTTCTCCCTTCGGTTGCAGTCCTCACTCGGCTATCAACTTCACATTGTGTGGTCAAATGGAACAGAGATATCAACACCACATGCGCTTTCTCTAACAATCAACTGGAATCACGGGATCATATGCTCTCCTCTGAGTATTCTGCTTTGATTTGTAAGAACTTAACGCAACTTATCCTAAAGAACATGTATATTCCGAACCTGTCACTATTCAGCCAATTTCTAGATCAAGCTTGGATCATCTCTCTGATTTATGCATTCAATACACTCTTTTTTTGCCAAAATGTGAATTCCATTAAAATGGGTAGAGTTTGTAAATTATTACAATCGGTTGTTTCATACTATGGTTTACCTTGGCAAAAATAATAAAAACAAGGTAAAGCATATGAGAGGAAGAGCAAGAATTTCACTCCCTAAAAAGTAAACATTCTTTATCCAAAGGGAGATAGTCTCTGTGATGATCACTTGTCTTTGTACCTGAGCGTTGCAAATACTCAATTATTGCAAAGTGGATGGAAAAGAAGTATTAATTACTATTTTATCGTGGTGAATCAATGCCACAAAGAGCTCTACAGATCATCAAGTAATAAGTGTTTTTTTTTTGTTTAATTGTTGTTTTGTGTTTTGAACTTACAAACGTTTATGCACTAGAGAGCACACTTATCGATCGGTTCCAAAGAGAAATGGATTATATCTAAAGAGAGAGAGAGTTACGTGCTAGTGACCTAGTCCAAATTTATGTTTGAGTTTAGGTGTAGTTAGCAACTATAACATAATACATGTGATTTGTGAAGAAAAATCTTCTTTTAAAAAAATGCTTCACAGGGCTTGGTGGACACCTTTTCTGTGCTGAGAATCCATCCTGGGGGCAACGAAAGTTCTTGCCTCTTGAAAAATACCAACAAAAGGGTTTCTGGAGAAGGACAGACTCATCATTCAAGTCTACATTGACATTTTAGAAGCTACTGATGGAAAAGACCTAGAGGTGTCTCGGATCAAACAACGCTTGCAGAATATTGAGTCTGGTTTCGTGAAGAATTGTTTAGAGTTCAAATCTAAAGAGATTTCCTTGGAGAAGGAGGAGTCAGATACTGACGCGTCTCGGATTAAAAAACTTGAGGAACGAGTGAATAATCTTGAGCTAATGATATCAGATGATGTTAATGCGTCTCGAATCCAGCAACAAGAGGAACGCATCAAGAGCCTTGAGACGATGATGTCAGATCTCAAAGTTGGTCTGGACACGGAGAAGGCCAAGTCTTGTGCTGATGGATTTTTCGTGGTCGACCACAATGATGTTTTGATGTAGAGATCAAGTTATTATTCATTTTGTTTTAATTTTTTTTTAATTTTTCTTGCTTTCTGAATCTTATTAGTCAAGAGATTTTTTGCTTATATGGGTTATGTAAATGGTTTCATTCTCTCTTTTATCTGCCTTGTTTTGGCATTTCATTGCTCTCCAAGCTTCTGATATTGCTTATGGCCTAAGACACACAAAAACTTAATCACATCTCAAAGTTAATACCGATGATCAGAAAATAAAGTTCTCTTTTGTACCTTGATGAATTGTCTGATGTAGTATCAAATAATCATATGCATAGGAATGATCGTCCGTGCGTCATCCGGTGTCACCTCATCATCGTCTATAATTGTAAGAATAAAAGAAAGTTTAACCTTTTCTGGTACACAAACCATTTGTCGATTAAAAGTAGTAAAACATGGAATATTTAGAGCATCATTAGTGATTAGTCTCTCACAAAGAGTATCTAGATGTTATTATATAAATATTTATAGTAATTTAGTTTTATAATTAAAACTTAATCATAAAAGAAATATGTGTATCAGTTAAACCGCTGACATGTGTAGTTAGTCTCTTAAGTTTTATCTAAAGTCTCTACTGAAACAATCGATTATTCCTTTTTCCATCATTTCTTTCCTACTTTTTGTCTTTTTAATATTTTCTTATGTTAAAATTTTGTGTAGGGATTATCACTACGGATGGCCTTAGAGCAGCATTAACGCAGGATTTTAAAGAGTTTTAAGAGCTATGGGATCCACCAAAAAGTTAAAACCCACCCTTTCTTCCTCTTCTGCAAGAGGCGAGTGTGGTAAAGTTTCTGTACTGTTCGCGGGCCCCACTGAAACGTAGCGGCCTGCGATTGGTCCATTTTAAAATTTTTTTTTTTTAAATCGGACAAAAAAAAATAATAATAATAAAAACCCAGTTTTCTCTTTCTTTGCGTTAATGCTGCTCTTATAAACTTCATGGTTTGCTTCTCGTAACATTTTGAATGCATATTTTTTAGCAAAAAAAAAATTATTATTGAATGCATATCAGAAAGTAGGGTTAGCCATCTGCTGAATGTCTCTTATGTATAAAACTTACAATGTGATAGGGACATTCTTAAACAGCAATTTGGATACCTTTCGCATCAAGTTGAGTGTAAAGTGACTTTGTTACTACATAGAACATAACATCAATGAAGACACTCGAGTGCTGACGTAAAATTTGAATACAGTATCTAGCCAAACAATGTGTTTTCGTGAATCGCCAGCCAGACGTGTAAAGTTATTATTTGGGCGAAAAAAAACATTTGATAAAATTATACACTGCAAGTTCAATGCACAAAACTATACGGACATGACAATCAGACAAAAGAAGAAGGTTTCAAAATCCAAAGACCTGCACCTCCCTACAACAAACTATATTAGAAACGTCACCTACTACTACAGACCAAAATGTATCTCAGATACGAGTATAATCATCTTCGTTGCCGATACAAATCTGCATCTTCATGCAATGGCAACAACCCGACATATGAGATGGAATCAACATGAAATTATCTTCAGGCTGCACTTGCTGCTCTCCCACTTTCTGAACATTCTCCACCTGGAATCCAAGACGTAGTGTGCTATGCGCTTTGAGTCTGGCTATACTGCAGGAGAGTTTGGGAATTTCTTTAACTATAGGTGCAATACGTCTCACAGTCACATACACACCATCGGATCTCTTGAAACCTTTAACTACAACAAGATCACCTTCTTTCTCTTCCTGAAAAATAACCTGATCATCATTATGATCCAGGCCAAATAGTTTAGGACTATTGAACACAAACGACATGATTTCACCGGGAATCCGTTTGTGTGTAGCACGAAAGTGGTTGTTGAGATTCTTGTAGGAACCGACGTAGTTACAGTTTCGTACAGGACATGAACATGGGGCGAAAACACACAGCTTCTCATGGTTTGCTACTTTGTCATATCTAGTGCTCTGTTTACACCCGTATTTCGCATTTGAACATGCGACTAAGCATGTTTTTATGACCTTCTCTATGGGTCTGCATCGAGTGTCCCCAATGGGCATTGCGCACAATGAGCATTTCTTCTTCAGTTTGGTGCAGCATGAATAACAAGCTAGATGCCCATTATTACACTAACCACAATAAACACTAAAGAGTTATTAGCCATACATTACAAAAGTTATTTCAATAAAAGAAAAAAAAAAGACCAAACCTGAAAGACAGGCCTCTTCAATGGCTCGAAGCAACAGGGGCAATCAAGAACATCCGAGTTCGGCAGCGTCATGGATTTGGGTGGTGAAAGCCTCTGTGGTCTTCTTGATCGAAGAATATCCGTAAGCCTTATCTCCTCATCAGAATCGCTATCGTCACTCAGCACAAGTAGCACTCTTTCACAGCTCTCGGTTGAGCCATTTTGAGATCCTACGTCATCTTCTTCAGCGGAACTTGAGTCGTCCGAGGATTCGTTTCCAGAAACATGAGGAAGCCGTTGCTTCTTCGAGGAGCCTCTGTCGCTAGCTCTTCTTCCGTCGTCACGCCTCGGCGATGTTGACATCTCTCTATGTCAGCTACTGATGGAGCTCCTTATTTATCAGTGATCCCAAACGCTAATTCTTCCAAGTTTCATTTTCATGGGTGTGTTTTCGAATTAGGACCAGAGTCCCGAAGAGTCGTCTCGTGTGTTTACAATTTTGCTATTTGGCGTTCCAACTGACAGAGTGACAGGGGACTTAAGTCATAACCTTCTACAGTATTAATCTTATTGGTTTTTCCAACTGATAGAGTGCCGCTTTTCAAGAGAGCGCTAGATTTTTAAATAGTCCTGCCAATGTTTTAGTGTTTAAGTCCTTTTATTGAAAAAAAATGTTTTGGTGAGTTTAAACATTTTAAGCGTTTATATTTAATATAGTAGATTTTTCAAAGTTACTCATTCTGTTTTGAAATGTATGATGTTTAAGAAAGATTTTGATTTTCAAAATGTAAGATGTTTTCATATTCCTATATGTCTTTTAAGTATATCAAAAACTGTATAGTTTATAACATTTTGTAGTGTATTCTATAAATTGGTCAACAATTTTTAGTTTCTATTTTAATGATATGTTTAAGTAAATAATAATAATTTAATTATTGTGCGCTATTCTAAAACATCATTAAGTTTGGAATAAAGAATACAGTAAGATCTTTTTAAAAACCAGTAAATATATGAAGCTACTTTAAACAGCTAAATTAGAAATAGAACGATACACTTAAATTTTTATATTCTTGCTAAATTTTTTATAAGATGTCAAAAATAATGATCTTAGTAGTTCTTGTTAATAAATAAAAACTGAAAAGTGATCAAAACTAAACATATAAACATTCATACTTTAGCTAGACCATTTTAGGATTCGTTCACAGTTTTAATTTCTTTAGTAATATGTTTAAAAAAAAACATTTGCATTTTGTTGGCTCAGTTTGAAACCATTTAAAATTTTAAGTATGAGTTATGTTATAATTATATAGAGTTAAACTAACATTGTATGGGATCATTGACGTTCAGTTCTTTAATTTGTTTTTCTTCCGCTTCGATTTGATTTTTAATTTTTTTTTTGATGATTCTCATTTCTCATGATTAATCTTTTTTCGTGATAGATGTTTGTGCTCGTAGTTTAGTGCACATTTTAAACAAATCTTGTACCTAACAGGGATAATCTAAAATATTGAGACGAGGATCATCCAAATCATGTAATATCAATTTTGTAATCGCCTCTTTATGATATTTATGTATATCATATTGGTAAGGTTCTGACAGCCCACCGTCCGTTTGTGAACTTCCACGCTCTTTCTCGATCTCTAGATCTCACCTTGTCTAAAGGACAGTATGCTATTATGGTAGATTAAAAAGATTTGCTTAGTTACTCTAGAAATTACCAAAATTTATCTTCGTTCAACCCATTTCATAAATCTTTTTATATTAAGTATCTTAAATCACTTAAATTGAAACATACTTTTTTATCTGAAGTTCTCTCAAAATAATGTACGAAATAAATAAATGTAAATAGCTATTTATAAATGCGTCTCATGCACCATTATTTCATTTGAAATCAATTAAATGTTTACATTCTAAAAAAAAATTAAAAACGTCATTGTTGCGCACTACGTTGCACGGAAGCTTCATCGGACGTCCGTTTCCCGCTTCGGAACCGGAATCGGAATCGGAACCTTGTGGAAACTTGCGGAATCTCGCTTCCAAAACGTTTCTAAAATATTCTCTTTAAAAACCTGTTGGAAGCTTATGATTCCGTTTTGGAATCACGCTTCCATTTTCTCTAAAAATACAATGTATATCAATAAAATATAAAACCATAGTTTTAATCTATATAAAATAAAAAAAAATTAATAGTAATGAATATTGAATTATAAATATATATAAATATCAAAAATAATACTATAAATTATCTTTATGCATTGAGATTTTTATTAAAGATATAGCACATACTGAAACATATTGTGTCAATTATTTATGAAGTATTAAAAATAATTAATATAATATTTTTTGTAAACATAATTTATGTGTATTTTTACAGTTTTAATATAAAATCATTTCAAAATTATTATAAATGAATAAATGTTTTATTTCAAATTTAAGTCATATAATTTTAGTCATAATTATTAAAAAAATTTACATATATATATATATATATATATATATTTATATATGGATATACGCTTCCAATACGTACCCGCTTCCTAATATTTTAAAAAATTTCGCTTCTACGCTTCCTTACGCTTCCGCTTCTACGTACCCGCTTCCGTTTCCATGTAACATAGGTTGCGCACCAATTTCGCCACCTTCCACATTTTATGAAGTCATACTCGTGAGGAAAGATGAATCTCTAAAGCATCTAAAAACGGAAAAAGAAAGGATGAAGACATTATCAAAATTTAAATATATTTTCCTAAAATCTTAAATCTTTCAAGGAATAGCTACGATCAAATCTTCGAAAGGATAGCTTGAGTTTACATTACAATCGGCAAATACTCGATTTGTGGAATACTATGATTTCTTTTTTTTTTTTTTTTTGAATAAAATGTTAAATTTGATTCAAAGAAAAATATACTTGTTTACAGCCAGAGCCACTTTTTCATGACTTTTTGATACCAAAACTTATGGCTCAGTAGCTAAACTAACTCACAGCTCCAATCCATACTTGAAAACCCATCGTGAATCTCTTTTCATGAGGAGAGTTCAACGACATAACTCTGTTTTTGACAAGTCTGTCGATGGTTCTGAAGAGTACTGCTGATGGTGTCGAGACATCCCCATGTTTCCTAGCGTTCCTTTCTCTCCATAATGCATAGACGGTAGTGTGCATGACATAGCGTGTGAGGAACAGTTCAACTCTGTCAAGCTTCTTCTGCGATACAAAGAGGACAATATCATTCCAGTTTGTTGAGAAGTGGCTTCCCATCAGGTTTCGAGATAATCTGCCCCAGACTGCCGCCGAGTATGGGCAAGAGAAGAAGAGATGGTCACGTGTCTCCATATGCTGGCTGCAGAGGACACATCTTCCATCAATTGTCGCGTTCCAAATAGCCATTCTTGCTCCTGTAGAGAGACGATCATGCAAAGCTAACCAAGTACAGAACCTTGTAGATTCGGAATACTATGATTTCGAATCTATAGAATTACGGGATTCCGGGAATCGGACCTGAACCTTGTATTTAAAAGAATACAGTGCAGTTAAATAATGAATAAACACGCTAGCATATCAGGAACGATATTGTCATTGAGCAACAATGTTTTTATATGGTTGACGACCCGTAGAGAGACATTTATTAATTTGTAGGACTGAGAATACAAACACGTAGCATAGCAGCGAAGTAGAAGAAGACAAAGCATCAATAGACGAACAAGATAAACAATAACGGAAACACAATAATAGTTTTGGATCACTAGTTTTTCTTTCGAAGCACGATTAGGTACTGCATTCCGGGTTTGGCATTCAGGAGGCGAGGAAGCTGTTGGCGTAGCTTGGCCTCGATGAGGTCAAAGACTTTGGTAAAGACTTTCTCTCCAAAATGTTGAGATAGAAAAGTTCCAAAGGAGGCCCTGCAAGAGACTGCCAAAACCTTGGGGTCAAGCGTAAACTCCCCCTTTGCGTGAATGATATCTTCGAACGCCTCTATTGTGAATCTCCCGTTTTCCTCTATGATTTGCTTCAACTCATTTTCTTCTGCAAAGTAGAGTGGCGTGCTAAAAGAGTCCACCTTATCTTGTTCGATAACACCCTTTTAATTAGAAGCAGAAGATAGTGTTAGATGTATAGTAGTACGTTTTTGGTTTAATTAGGTAACATCTGAATATGTAAGCCATGTTACAAAAAAACTGAATATTTACCTGTTGAGCAAGGTCGTTAAGAGAAGCTCCGACAGCATCCAACACTATTCCTTTGGAGGTCTCGGACATCTTAACTCCGTCTCTCAGACACGATCCAAAAAGCAACATCAATCCCCCGGGGACGAGCTCGTCGGCTCTAGCATCTAATAGAATCTTGGTGTCGGCCGAGTACTGATCAAGATATGCTTTCTTGACCGCTTCGTTGAACCCAGTGCAATGCATGTCTCTGTTCCAGGATGGAGAGTCGCGGTCCGTGATCCCTTTGGGGATTTTGGAGGTGAAATGGAATGCGTAATTGATAACTCCTATGTGGAAACTCTCTTTAGGAAGAACACGTTCGAAGAAGGAACCCGGAACACCAGCACTGTAGTATCTTCTGCCCGCAGGAAGTGACTGGAAGAGAGTGTTGAAATCGTTAGTGGTAAAGTCGTTGAAGAGGACTTGCAACTCGATGTTCTCGGCCGGGTTTTGTCCGGTTTCCTTGCGGTACTTGTCTTCAACTGCATCAATGATGTTTTGGACTGCAACAAAAGTGTTAGGTCCACTCGCACAACCAAAATCTGCCACACTGAACCGATCAGAGATCAAATCAAGGCTGAGTTTGGCCTTGATAGCCTCGCTCATCTTTTCTTTTGCCGCTTCTAACAGTGCTCTCTGTAAAACCAAATTAAAGAGGTAATTATTTATACACATGCCTACTTACATAAAATAAATCATATACAATGTTTCAAAATCATTTATATAAATATATATACCTGATACGAGGAGTTCTGGTTGTAACTCTCAGGACCTTCTCCTCCCACCATGATCCATTTTGGAGTAGTTGCCATGATCTATCTCTTCTTCTCACTCTTCTTCTCTTGATTGATACTTAACGTTTGATGAGAACTGTGATCATTTGTGGACGCGTCTATGCATATTTATACTAATTAAGGTGCGTCGTGCTATTTCCTTGCTTAAAGAAAAAAATATGATTAATATGATTAATTAATAAATTAAATATGCATATACGGTTTTATATAATAATAGCCACCTACTGTGCGCTGTGCCTCTGTCGTCGCCTTGCATTGTTTAATCTTAGTGTTAATCTACGTATACATAATGTAATATATGATATTTCCAATACTTAATAAACGTGCTACAATAGTATATAGAATGTACATCTTTTCTCGAAATTGCTAAAAAATATATTCTCAAAGCATTGAAAATTTGCATGTGAAATGTCATCCGTCGACACAAAGATCGATTGCACCAAAATTTGAAATCAGGAAAACACTAAACAACTCAAGAGCAATAATCTAATCGGTTAAAAAAAAGTACTAATTAAAACTAACCCTTAATTTTGCACAATATATACAACCTAATTTCATTGAAATAATTAAATGAACCTACTTTTAAGTATTTTTTTGTCTTTTCTAAAATTAATAAAGTAATAATTACTCTACTTTTATAAAGATCATACGACTTACTCTACAAGGAACAGGAACCTGAGTGGAGTGGGGCGAAGAGGTCAAAAAAAAAAACAAAAATCTGATGTTAGGTAATTTTTTCATTGTGAGGGTACTCCTGGTCATTCGGGTATTCGGTTCGGTTTCGGGTAGAAACCCTTCGGTTCCGGATATATCGATAATCACTCTTATATCCAATAGGTACTTATGAAATTTCATTTCGGTTTTAGTTCGGTTTCGGGTACCCATTTGATATATGAATCAAATATATATATATATATATATATATATATATATACAAAATATATTAGTTAACATATTAATTTAAGTGGTTTAATGGTTAAACACTTGTATAATTTTGAATCCAAATAGAGTTCAAATCACTAAAGTGTTGTTTTATAAGTATTTATTTTAATTTAATATAGAAATACCATAGATATATGTATAATATAAGAGAGTACATATATAAAAGATAACATGGTTTTCTACTAACAATGTTCTTATTCTTCTTCTCAAACCCAGATTCAAGTGGATTTGACGATATTTTACATTTTTTCAGAAAGCTAAAACTTGTTTTTCATATTCGGGTATCCGTTCGGTTCCAGTTTTGGATCGGTTATTCGGGTTTCGAAATATATGAACCATTCGGGTAATTGAGGGTTTCGATCCGGTTTCGGATAATTTGGTTCGGTTTTTTTTGCCCAAGACTAGTGAGGGGGCTCAATAAATCAACTAAGCATTTCATAGTAAGGAACTGATTATATAGTATTCCTTATGTTTTATAATGTAAGTAGTTTAAAAATATCATTTAATCAATAAATTCAACCAATTTTAGAAAAGCTAACTATTTAATTGGCTAAACAATATTTAATAAGTAAAAAAGTTCATTGAAACATGAAAACTATTCACATTATGAATTATTTCGCTAAAACTACGTACCTACAATATGAAACAGAGCGGGTAGTTCTTTTCATTTTGGAAGTATCATGGACAGTGCCGTGCGAAGAGTTTTAGGGGCCTAAGGCAAGTTCTAAAAATAAACTTATTTACAACCGTAATGAAAACAATTTTCTAATATGATATATTATTTTCACCAAATACACAAGTCTAATACTGTAAAAGAATAAATTTATAAAGTAAATATGTTATATTATATCATACAGAAAAAAAATATATAAATTCAGAAAATGAGTTAATTAATTTTCGTAGAAATATTTTTTTTTACATAAATATAAACCACTAGACTAGATATTATTTAAAATTTTGGGGCCCTAAAAATAGTTATATTAATCGGGGGCCTGAGGCGAGTGCCTTTTTCAATACACTGTAGGCACGCCTCTGATCATGGAAACAAGAATGAAAGAAAATAAAGTTCAGAAGATCGTGGAAAAGGTGTTTAATGATTAGACACTGTTGACAAATTACTGAGTATAATCGTTTGGGTTGTATTTGTGTGGTCTGGAGGCACAATACAAGAGTTACTCTCTTCTTCGAAAGTGGTCAAATGGTAAAGTGTTCGGTACAAAAAGAGGATAGTGAGACTGAGCTCGTCTTCTCTTTTGTCTATGTCTTGAATCTTATG
This sequence comes from Brassica rapa, assembly GCF_000309985.2. Lineage (NCBI taxonomy): Eukaryota > Viridiplantae > Streptophyta > Magnoliopsida > Brassicales > Brassicaceae > Brassica > Brassica rapa. Next base: position 9,241,536 of record NC_024796.2, read on the forward strand.
GAAGATCGTAAAGAGCGGTGGAGAGACTTGAAAGATCATCAAAACTCTCCCATAGTCAGATTCTTAGGAGATTTCAATGAGACACTTGAGGTGGAGGAATATTCAAATTATGATATTTCCCTGAGAATAACTCCTGGTATATATGATTTCAGAGGCTTGATAGATTATTGGTCACTGGTGGATTTGACCACTCATGGACCTCTATATACATATAGTGTAATAAAACAGAGGATGGGATGATTTAGAAGAAGCTAGATAGGGTATTGGTAAATGATGTTTGGCTGCTCACATACCCACGTTTGAAGAAGGAGGAGTTTCAGACCATATAAGATGTCGAATCACTTAAAAGGCAAACCAGGAGAAGAAGCGTAAACCTTTTTAAGTTTGTTAATGTGGTAACACAGATGGATGAATTCAGGCCGACTGTGGAGAACTTCTGGAAACAGACTGAGCCGATTTATTTATCCACATCATCTTTCTTCAGATTCCCCAAAAAGCTAAAGGCCCTAAAACCAGAGATCAGAAAGCTTGCAATAGAGAGGATGGGATGTTTGGTGAAAAGCTCTCATAAGGCTCTATGCTATAAATAAGAGGCTAACCTAAGTAATCCTTTTAGGCGAGCTGTGAAAGAGGAAAATGAAGCTTATAAGCGATGGAATAAAGTTTCGGGGCCAAAGAAAGTTTTCTAATGCATAAAGCTAAACCACAATCACTCTGGCTTGCAGTTGGAGACAGAAACAACAAAACTTATCACAGAGCCATAGTCACTATAGAAAGTTTTCCAAATACGGTCTTCTCCTTTGTTGTTCCACCAAGTAAACAGAGGACTGGTACTATCAAGATCAGTCAATTAGCAATCCTCTATCAGTTCATGGAAGTCCTTCCATCCAGCTCGGTGACTTAGCCTCTCCAAATGTTGAGAGTGTTCTTCAGAGTCTAGAATCTTATTAAAACCCCTTAGAATAACCCATGAAATATCTGTTGCATTAAACTGATCTTTATGACGCCTGATCTTTTCCCAAAAGACGATCAAATCAGGGTTTTACTATATTTAACCAAGACTGAACTGTATCATGTTTGCGTGTATTGTCAAAACCGTGAGTATTGAACGCCAAAAATGATCGTCATGATCATTAGTTCCTCCATGAGGAGGACTTCTTATTGTTTTGTTGTGATGGGAAAATTTATGTTCTGGTGGGGCAGGGCCCTTTCCAGTTGAGCTATTGACGACCTCTTGTCAAATATTTAGTATTATCTTTAAGTACAAGAAATGTAAAAAAATATCTGCTTGATAAACATGTAAAGCTTAATAAACCGTTGTAGTTGAAAGGCCAAATCCAAAAGATCCGCTGCATCATCTGGTTCTTTGAGGTTTGATTACGTGGGGGAGCTTGATTTCTCTGTTCTGCTCCTTCTTTCAACAATACTGTCTTTGGTATCGATTCCTCCTTCAAGGAAGAAGAGGAGGAGGTTTCCTCATCATCTTCTATCTCTTTTTGAATTCGCGCACTAGCGCTCATTCCTCTATTTCTTCTTCTTCCTCCTCATGAGCTGAGAGAATATTGAAACGGGAAGGTGAAACCTCGTTTCTACAATCATCGGTTTTCTTTTCTTTTGTATCGATGTTACGAGGAGAAGCCTTTCAATGTCTCATTTCAGTGATCCACTACTTTGATTCTTGGATCACATTAGTTCCAACAGGTTCATAGGTTTTCTCTTTTATCTGGGATGATTGACTAGTAAGCGGAACTTCAGTTTTCTCATTTCTTTTACCTCGGATGATTGTGTTATTTATGTGTATCCGTACGTAAAATTGATTATAGAATTTATGGAATAACCAATATATCGAGTTATTTTTATAGTCATTTTGGTTAATAATTTAGTTATGCTTATATAATATATATATATATATATATTATAAAATTTTATTTTTATTTATTAAAAAAAATAAACTAGTATTAATCTAAAGAAAGTTAACAAATATGACCTAAAAGTTGATTTTAAATGAATAAAAATATACCCGAAATTCAATCAAATGTAAAAGTATCCCAAAATGCTAGTGATTATTTTATATGTTAAACTAGTGTATTTTTCTGTGCTTTATATGTTAGATTCTAAAAAATTATAGATTCAATATAATGTGACTGTTTTATTTATTACTTAAACATACAAAATATTTTTGAAGTTATTTTCTGTTTAAAGCCATTTAATAGTTTTTGGATATGCATGTTTTAGATTTGAGTCCGACTCTGAAGATTTCTTGGAAGACTTCTAATGCACTTTTGAAGTCTTCTAATGCAATTTATGCTAGACGACTTCTTGGAAATTCTTTTGAACTGAAAATATTTAACATAATTGAAACTTTTGTCTCTTATATAAAGAAAATTTACACATTAATTATCTATCTTCTTCTCAATTGGATGCAACAAAAATGTAATATTCTCGCTTTAAAACCCTTAAACCTCTCACTAATCTCTTTGAAACTTGATAACAATAAACTTTATATCAATTTCTCATGTCTTTCTCACTAATTTATCTTAGTTTTGCAGGATTTTTATTATATGGTTCTCATCTTTCATTCTTTTAAAGTTAGATGTATAAATTTTGGATATGTATTTTTTCTGTATTTAATATGTTAGATTCAAAAAAGTTATAGATTCAATTTAATGTGACTGTTTTATTTATGATTTAAGCATAAAAAATATTTTAGAATTTTTTTCTGTTTTGAAGCCATTTAAACGTTTTTACATATGCAGGTTTCAGATTTGAGTCGGACTTCGGAAGAATTCACGAGCATACTTATCAGAAGAATTATCGAGCAGATTTTTCATGCAGACTTCTCAAAAGACTTCACACGAATTAAGCGAAAAATTTAAATTTAAGCGAGAAATACAAATTTTAAATGAAATTTGACAAATTAGAAGACTTGAATTCTGGAGAAGTCTTCTAGTTCACAGTCAAATTTCACTTAAAATCTAAGTTCTCTTTATGGTTAGTAGACTCTTGATAGTTTATATAATATTGTAAATAATAAATCTACTTTATCTCTAATTATTAAAAAATATTTTTTAATGTTTGTTTATTCATTCAAGTTCTTGTAATAATAAATTATTGTCTTCATGTGCATATTTTTTTTAAGATTATGGTTATGAAAATTAGAAGGCAAGCTTATGATAATATAACAATTGAAACAAGTTTAACATAACAAACATAAAAATAAGTTACTAGCTTAACACCCTTGAAAAACAAGTTACTTAACATATGTTAAAAGTTGCTTAACACTTTTGAAAATACAAGTTTTACAAAAACTAACGTCTAGAAATCTCCTGAGAAACCTTCGGGCGAATTAAGCGGGAAATTAAAAATTTAAGCGGAAAATTTAAATTTTAAGTAAAAATAAAAAAATTTAAATCTCATAAAAGTTAAAAAAATAAATCTTATGATCTAAGAAGACACATTAAACCACATGACTTGATATTCTTGAAGTTACTTAACACTTTTGAAAGTTAAAAAAAAAACATATATTGAAGTTATTTAACACTCTTAAAAATACAAGTTTACAAAAACAAGCGGAGAATATTTCTCTTCTCTCATTAACTAGAAACATTAATAAACATGAATATTTGTAACCTCATAATTATCACCAAGACTTCTTAAAAAGTATTTCATTTATGTCATTTTTGCAATTGCAAATTTACGAACATGACCTCTTAAGAAGTATAATCTACAACAGACTTTTTAAAAAGTCTTATTTTGTAAATTTTGGTTTATTTCTGTAGAGGTTTTCTAACACTCACAAGAAGTCTTCTCACTGTCGCAAGAAGCCTGCGTATGTTACTTTTGCAATTGATTATATTTGACTTTTTCAGCTAATTATTATTAAAGGTTTTAATTTAAATTTTAATTGCAAAAAGAACCTACGCTGACTTCTTGCGATAGTAAGAAGACTTCATGTAACAGTAAAGAAGACTTCCCGAGAAGTGTTCCGACAGAAGACTTCTCGGAAAGTTTTCAATAAAGTCAAATTTTTGACAAAATTTGGTTAATTTCAAAACGAACATGTTTGTCCGAGAAGACTCTAGGAGTGAGAAGATACTCGTCTTTTGTTAACAAAGAAAAGTGGAAGACCTCTAGAGAAGTCTTCTATTAAAACACACATAAAATCAATTGAAAAATAACCTATGCATTGACGAGAAAACTTCTCACTAAGTTAAGTTTTCTTTGCGAAACAGATCTGTAAAGATCAAATATTATTCTTAAATCCGGTGAGATTCATGTTTAGCTTCTCCAAGCACATATAAATTCTTAAAGAATGTTACCCTTTCGTTCTTGACCAAGAATCATGAACTTGAGTAACTTTAATTAGCTTATAAATTTTAAAATAAAAAGAGAGATTTTGGAATGGAATGAGAGAGAAAGTGAAAGATAAATGGTTTGTATGTGTAAGAAATGAGGATATGAAGATGTTGATGTTGATTTTAGGTGCATTTAGAGCTTGCAATTGGTTGTTCATGGTGGTTGATGTATTGATGACAATGTTGTAAATAAAAAAAGAAGATGAAGATGATTGAGTTAAACAAGCATTTTCAAACAAAAAGAGTAATGACATTTTCCTGAATAACCCAAAATTTTGTGTTAAATAGGAAAAATAAAAGTTCCAAAAAAGTATGTGAATCCTCAGGGAGTATGAATCGCCACCTTTTGAGTGTCAATCGATATTACTACTAAACAAGCTTTAGAGAATAGGTTGATTAGCGTTTTCTAACCACCTAGACCAACTCTTAGACCAATTCTTAGACCAACTCTTGTGTGCACCTAGTTGATTAGAACATCTAAGTTTCAATTCAGGCAACAGAGCAAGCTATCCCTTGCGCCAATTAATCCTAAGATCTAAGTTTAAGGTGATCAGTTCTAAGCTTAGCAGTAAGAACAACTAGATGAAGAACCAATTGATTTCCCAGACCATTAAGTAATCTTTGAAGAACCCTAAATCTAACAATATAAATACTCAAACATAATCATGGAAAGCATAATGATAATCTGAATAAATTTCATAGAATTAGTAAGAAAACAGTATATAGAAACAGAGCAGTTCAAGATCTTCTCTCAAAAGGTGTTCAGATCACTCCTCTAATCTTAAGCTCTCTCTTCTAGAATAATATGAAGCGCCTGTTACAAAACTGTGAAAACCCCTGATAAATAGTCTAACATATGGCCATGGATTTGTTGTGCGATTTTTGAAACTTATGGGCAAAAATTGTAATTTTTTCAAATTATCATTAAACTTGCGGAATGATGTGGTGTAGATTGACACATTGATCAACACATTTGAATAATATCGATCGATGCTTGTCGTAAGAACAGACTCCGACTTCAAATTTTCATCGTAGTTTTCCACAAAGCTCCAATCACGTTCAATAAGTACCTAGACCTAAAATGATTCTAAAACAATTCTAAACTAGAGATTGACCCGCACGCCCGTGCGGGTGTTAATTTTTACGGTTTTATAAATTATTTGTTATTTTATCATTAGTGTTATATATTTAAGATGTGTCGTCGTATAACTAATTGTATTCAAAATATTTGGATTGAATCGGGTAATAAGATTATTTTTGGTACAAATATACACTCTTTTCAGATACATTGGTTAATTAAATATTTTTCTATTTCTACACATCAAAATCAAAATCATTCAGACCCGAGAGGATCCAACTCAAGCATCATACATAAATTTATAATATCCAAGTGGCGCCTAATTTAAAAATCCAAAAAAATTAATCCCGAAAGAAACAACTTGTACCTCAATGAGTATCCGAATGTCCATACTTAACTGATTTTGCAAATAGATTAAAAAGGAAACTCTTTCTATATATTTGGCAAAAATAAGAAAAATAGAAAGAATTTTTTATTTAATAAAATAGTTATATGAAGTGAAACATTAAGTGATAATAAATGTAATACTTTTTAATTATTTTGATTTAAATTATTATCTTGTTCATATAAACTATGCCTTTGAATTATGTGTTTTGCTATGTAATTTTTCACCAAGTGGAACTAAGACAAAAGAAAGTTTTAGTAAAACATATTAAACCAAACTATTAACCATATGCAAAACTCGGTTATCTTACATTTTTATTTTTTTTATAATTGCACAAAGTTAATATTGATTAACTAATAAATAAAAATCTACATTATTACTTTTACGGTAAATATAATTAATGATGTGATATATTGTTAAAGTAATATAATTAATGAAATTACTAAAATAAAACTATACTTATATTTTTATACATTAATATTTGTTTTTCATAATTAGTGTTTTATATTTTATATATGTCGTAATATAACTAATTGTATTCAAAAGATCCGGATCGAATCAGATAATATGGTTATTTTTGGTACAAATATCCAAACCCGTTTCAAATACATTGGTTATTTAGATATTTTAGGATCATATACATCAGAACCAAACTCATCCAGACTCAAAAGAATTCAACTCAAAACCTACACATAAATTTATAATATTCAAGGAGTGAGTAATTTTAAAACAAAATAAAACGATACCCGAAAGGAACGACTCGTACCGAAGTGGATATTTAGTGTTCATGCCTAACTGATTTTATAAACTAATATAAATGATATTTTTTATGTGTTTTGCTAAATTAAGTGAAACTGAAAGAGTTTTTTTTATTTAGTAAGCAATTATATTGAGTGAAAAATTAAGTGACAATGAATGTAATTCATTTTTATTATTTTGATTTAAGTTATGATTTTATTCACTAAACATGTTTTTGAATTATGTTTTTGGCTACGTAATTTTCCACTGATTGAAAAAAAAAATGTTATAGTAAAACAAATTAAAACAAACGCTTAACCTTATGCAAAACTCAGTTATTTTGCTTTTTTGATTTTATAATTGAGACAAAACTAATATTGATTAACTACTAAATAAAATCTACACTATTATTATTATGGTAATATAATTAATGATGTGAAATATTGTTAAGACAATATAATTAATATGAGTGAAATATGGAAATACAATTAATGTAGTACTGCTATCTTCGTTTCCAAACAATTTTCAGTTATAGTACTATTCATGTTTCCAAACATTACTAAAGTGTACTTCAGTTTTAATAATATAGATGCATATAAAATACTTTGAAAGCAGACTTATATCATGCGTAAAAACCATGACAATACTTTGAAAGTATTGATAACTATTTATGTTTGATCATCATTTTTCTATTTAATTTATACTTTTCACTCCATTTAGTCGCTGAGATGAAAACTACCAGTAATATAAATTTAGACAAAATAAAGACAAACCATATGGATTTCACACTTATCTGGCATGTGTGTCTTTGTCTTGAAATTTCTCAAAAAATTTAATAATATTCTAAACATGATCAAACTTCCACTCTCCCTTATTTATATTTTGATCTTCCATTAGCATCACATTGGTATGACTGAACTGCGTATCATTTTAAAGTAATGATTAATTACTGAAATAAAACATGAAAATTTTACTAGTAATACATTAACACTTATATTTTCATCATTTGAAATACAACTTGAATACTTACTTTCGCATTCTCTAATGCATACATGAATATTTTTTGTTCTTTTTTCAATAGTTTGAACTCGAGCTTGGATGGATCTTCTTGAATGTTCACTCCAATTTGAATTTTTCTAATTCTCGTATGTTTTGCCACACGAAACCAGAAATGATTAGATGTTTGATAAGCACCTTTGATTGAATCTTGAGAAATTTGCGTATAAACTTGACATATAAGTTTATTTTTCTCTTTACTATATCGGCAAGTACATAGTGACATTTTTAGATAGGTATAATTTTTTGTAAAATGTTATAGTGTTGTAAATAAAATATTGATGTGAATGAAAACAATATATCATGTGATGCTATTTATAGATTTATATCCCTTGAATGAAAATATGCCACTGCAGGAAAAATAATTAAATAATATCTCACTATTGTAGATTTGACAATACAACAAAACTTTTTTTTTTAACACTAATAATTTATTATAATAAAAACATTTACAAAGGCCAATACAAAAGGCAAGAAGGATCTAAATCAATCAAAGAAAGCTTAGATAAACATATGACTAAGCCATGAAGGATAGCCAACAGCAATATAGGATTGAAACAGATCCTCCTTGATCACGCTTCTAGCGATGAGTTTAGCTCCCTTGATGTCCTTTTGAGAGTGAAATTGAGCTTTCCAGTCCACTATATCACGTAACCACACTGATAATTTGGTGGAGTAAAACTTGAGTGAAGGCCAGGCTGAGGGTTTGTTGATTGCATTAATCATATCATGGTCATCAGAAGCAAAAATGATAGTTAACAAAACTTGGTGATGGATACAGGATCAGTTCTAAAGCTCTTTCTGGAAAAAGTAACCACGAAAGAGAAGACAGAGCTCTAGAGAGGATTTTCTAGAGAGAGATCATTTTACAATACAACAAAACTTAAATTCAATATTCTCAAACATATTTATTAATTTCACTGAATTTGATAGCAGCATAAAAATAATCAAAAGAATTCAGAAATTTTTACAAGACTAGACGATACAAAAAAACGATGATTCCAAGAATTTAGTATCTTTTTACCAATCTTCAGAAAATTTAATAACACAATAAAAATACTTTAACACTAGCAAACATATTTTGACAATATAAGACAATACAATGAAAGTGGTTCCGAAATTCTCATACTTTTCTACATAGTTTGAGCTGATTTGATAATACAATATATTCAAAGAATTCACATTAACATAATTTTTTACAAGATTAGACAATACAAAGGAAGGTGATTACAAGACTTTCAAAAAAAAATTACCAAAGTTGAGAAAATTTGAATAATTTGATAAAACAAAAACAAAATCAAAAATTTCACTCTAGCAAACATATTATGAGAAAACAAGACAATTCAAAGAATGATTCAAAAATTCTCACATTTCTCTACAAGGTTTCAGCTTATTTGAAAACACAATACAAATAATTCAAATATTTTTTTTTTACTGGCAAACATATTTTGACAAGATAAGACAATACAAAGAAAGTGATTCCAAAATTCTCATTTTTCTAAAAAGTTTCAGCTGATTTGAAAACACAATACAAATAAACTATTATTTTTTCGCTAGCAAACATATTTTAGCAAGATAAGATAATCCAAAGAAATGTGATTCTAAAATTTTCATAATTTCTACAAAATTTGGGCTCATTTGGGAGAAAAATAAAAATAATTTAAAACTTTTACATTTTCTATTTACTATGACAAGACTAGACAATAAACATAAGAACAATTTTAAGATTCTTATAATGTTTTAAGATATTGTAATAAGATTAGACCAAAAGTTATAAATAAATTTATAGGTATTTAATTATTGATTATAAGATTTTCACACTTACTTTACCAAGTTTCACCAGATTTGATAATATAAAAAAAATCAAGAGATCTTACACTAGTTGACAAGGATTCTGATTGTTACGAATTTTGGCTTTAGGCTTTGATTTTAGATATCTGGCTTTAGAAAATTTGGATCTGAGAGCTGTGGCTTTAAAAAATGTAGCCGTTATTAAATTTTGTGGAAATATATTTCGTATTAAAATTGTAAAAAGTTAAGATTTAATTATTTAATAATTAGAATTTTATTTAATGATATATATATAACTGTAAAGTATTAGAAAATGGATTTCAAAAGAACGAGAGAAAAATATTATTCATTAATTAGTCAACAATTTATTTAGTATAAAAAAATAAGTTTTTAATATTTTGGGGAAAGAAAGAAAAATAAAAATATAAAAATTAATGAGTCCAACCGTAGAAGAGACAATGAAAGTATGGAAAAAAAGACTTTAGGCAAAAAATGAAAAAGAAAAAAGAAAAACAAAAAAAAATTAACTGCAAGTGATTTTCAAAACTTTAGAGAAAGAGAAAGCCATCAAAGGTTGATTGGATAAGGGATGATGTTGTCTCTCTCTTTCTGCTCTGTCCTCCCTCATGAATCCGACACGGAGGAAGGGCTGAGATGAAACTTCAACCGAAGTTTTTTACAAACCCACCTCCGGTTAGCATGTTTGATTCTGGGAAGCGGTGATTCCTTCCACACAGCCATCGCCAGTTTTTGTTTCGGGAAAACGGTGGCTCTGACAGCACCGGTTTCGCCGGCTTTCGTCCCTGGAGAAGCGGTGGCTCTGACAGCACCGTCCTTTCGCCGGCTTCTTCTCCGGATTGATCCGGAATCAGTTCACCCTTAGTCTTTCTTTGCCCAATCGACTCTCGATCTGAGAATCCATGTTGATTTCTTGGATTGATCGCAGATGATTGATGTTTTCTTGGAAGCGTAGATCCATGGTTCTTGATCTACAACGGTTTTGGCCTCTATGGTGGAGTTTGGTCGCGTTTTTTCTCTGACTCCGGTGGAAGATGATGTCGTTTTCTGGTGGATGTCCGATTATTGCGGCGACGGAGGTTGCGTGCCGGTGAGGTGAGGGGGCTTCAATCTTAGGACACGTGCCCCTCAAGTGGTGTCTCGGTCAAGTCGTGGCGGCCTTGTGACGCGTGTTCCTTGCAGGTGAGGGTATCAACATGTATCCCGTCCACGCAACATCGTGAATGAAGTAGCACTTTCTGGGTTTAGGATGATGGGTTTAGGATCCAAAATAGTTGCAGTTTGGTTCGCTCTAGTGTGTTGGGCTTTATGTTTGTATCCTTGTATCGTTTTGGGTTTGGTCCTATGGGCTTGGTCCTATGGACTTTGTCCTTTTAATAAATTTTAGATGGAAGAAAAAAAAAGGGTTATTAGATTAAAAAACTTTAAAAACTGTTAAAGATTCTAAAGTTTTCATAGTCCTAATACCAAACGGGTCCAAGACTGGACAATAGAAATAAAAATCACTATTCATGAGTTTTTAAGATAGTTTTTCACTAATTAAAAATATAAAAAATGTTAAAGAGAGTAATATTTCACTTGTAAGAATTTGAAATCTTAGTAAGAGATTTTCTTAACACATGTCAACTTATAGATATCTTATATTTTTTAATAATAAAATATATTAGTTAGAAACTATTTAAAGTCTTCACCAGTGTTGATGTTCTACAGATTCTCTAATATTTTATATGAGTTTTATGTGTTACAGTTCTTTTACATGAAAAAAGTATTTGAAAAAAGAAACAAATAGGGTTAATAGCGTCACAAAAATAGAAATTGGGACTCGAGTCAAACAATTATGCTTCCATATAATATACAAATAGAAATTATAAAAGTCATGGGCGACATAATTAGCGTGCGTGGAAAATGTGTGTGTTAGACTTAGAAAGTTCATACGTACTATGTAGAGTAATAAAAAAGCTTTTGGGTTGCAACTTGCAAGTCGTTTTTTCAGGCATCGGTCAATATTGGCGTCCTCGTTTAACAATTATATATCAGGATATTATAAATACATCATTTGTGCATATTACTAAGACCAAAAAGACCAAGCAAACTCACAAGTCACAAGTATATCATTACATTTACACTCGCTAAATATACATAGAGAGAGAGAGTGAGAGAGATGGCTCCGACGTACACGATGGCTGGAGGCAAGGGTCCGAATAGCTACAGTCAACATTCAACGTATCAGGTTAGTTATTTTGTTTCGGGTTGGTCAAAATACTTTGGAAATTCTTTATGAAATCTTGCTGAAAGTTTTGTTTTCAACTATACATCTTCTAAATATAAATTAGATTATCTAAAATGAATGAATTTTGAAAAGATCATATTCACGGGGATAACCATTTTTGTTGCTGTTAGATATATTAATAGCTAGCTTTGAGTTAATTTGAAGCATGGAAACTTTGAATCTGATAAACATATTGTCACTCATGATGGAATTTGATTATTGCAGAGAGCGTTGCTTGAAGTAGCAAAGGAAAAGATCAGTGAAGCAATCTCCACCAAACTCGAAATCAACTCAGCTTCCAATCGCTTTAACATAGCGGATTTTGGTTGTTCCACTGGACCTAACACGTTCCTTGCAGTACAAAACATAATTGATGCTGTGGGACAGAAGTACCGAAAGGAAACTCAGAAAAATCCGGATGATAACATTGAGTTTCAAGTTCTTTTTAACGATCATTCAAACAATGATTTCAACACCCTTTTCCAAACTCTCCCTCCGACCAAAGGATACTTTGTTGCTGGAGTTCCCGGATCTTTCTTTGGCCGTGTTCTTCCTCGAGACAGTCTCCATGTGGGACATTGTTCATACTCGCTTCATTGGTTGTCCCAAATTCCTAAAGGGATCGCGGATCCAAACTCTCCTGCATGGAACAAGGACATTCATTGCACTGGATTCTCGGAGAAGGTCGCGGAAGCGTATCTTGATCAGTTCAAGATCGACATGGGAAGTTTCCTGAAAGCAAGAGGAGAAGAACTCGTGTCCGGGGGATTGCTATTTCTTCTTGGATCATGTGTACCGGATGGAGTTAAAATGTCTGAAACAATGAAAGGAATGCTTCTTGATCACTTGGGAAATTGCCTCAATGATGTAGCTAAAGAGGTAAAAAAAAATATTGTCCCTCTGATGTGTACTTGTAGTGTCACGGTAAAAAACACATCATCTTAATTATTATTTTATGACACTTTCTAGTCAATGTTTTGTGTAGGGATTAATCAACCAAGAAGAGCTAGACTCTTTCAACTTCCCAATCTATCCGGCACACGTTGCGGAATTCAAGAGTGTCATTGAAGATAACGGATGTTTCACGATAGAAGCGTTTGAGAAAATTAGTCATGCTAACGAAGAATTTCCACTGGATCCAGAGTTCTTGGCAACTTCAAACAAAGTTACATTTGGAGGAGTTATTGAGTCGAGGTTTGGTAAAGAAGCAATGGAGAGGACAAATGAGCTTTATGAGAAGAAGTGTCCAGAGATACTTCCGGAACTTGCCAATGCCAAATCCGGAATGCAATTTTTCATTATGCTTCGAAGAAATTAATTCTTTGATGATCAAATGATAGATCGTTGATGTTTGTTGTTGTCCGCAAGATTTACTGAGATGCTACGATATACCGAATAATTGTTGTCAATTGGTTTGTTCCTAAATAAATGTTTTTGGCACTTCAGAAACTTTAACACAGTTGCGTAAAGTTGTTTGGTTAATTTCAAAAAATAAAAATTGTTTGGTTAAGCGTTTATGAAGCTTTTGGCTAAATGTTAGCGACTTAGCGGTAAAATATTTCCCCCTTTTGTTGAATAATATTTTTACAACTTGCGAATCAAATGTGATTCCAGTCAAGGCTTTAAAAAAAATTAAAACTAGAAAATCTCGCATTTAAGAATTATACAAATCAACGCATTTGGAATACTTTTCTTATTGAGTTTTCTTTCTTATTCTTGTTTTCTGGTGGAAATATAGGGAATCTTTTTGGATCATTGATCTACTAAAATATGAGAGTCTCACAGACCAGATGACTAATATGTGGACAATTCTTGCGTTTGGTAGGTAAGACATTTGTCTGGATGAAAATAGGTAGAGACTTGTTTAGAACGTGTTTTTAGATATTATATAAGAACTCTAACCAAATCTGTAATGAATGGTTGTACACTAATTCTTTTATGTTTCTAAGGTTCTGAAAGGAAAAGGTGGATCAATCGTAGTAGAGTTAGCGGATCAAGCGTCGCGGATCAAACAGATCGAGCGGTCAAAAAAAAATTAGATCACTCGTGGTTCCCTCCCTTTTATATAGTTCATTTACAAAATTTTATGAATGGGAAAAAATAGTGAATGCTGCACTTTGGTGTAGGCCCCACCTTTTGTACCATTTCATTTTCAAACTCTAATCTAATATTGAAATTTTATGGTTGTATTTTCATTTATATACATAAGTAACATTTTATACTATTTAAACCATTTTTATTGACTATTAAAATATTCAATATTATTTTTATATTTAATATATGAATAATCCATATTAGTATTAATATTTTAGGTTAATCCAGTATAAACTATATAAATAAATAAGTCATATTTTCTAATACTTTTAAATTGATGCGTTAGTTAATATTAAAGCTTAAATTATTATACTACTTTATCAAAACCAAAATTATTTTTAAGTTATATGTGTGTTTAAAATAATTTTGCATTATATTCTGAATAAAATTATATAGCTTATTTTTAAAAATAAATACTTTGAACTATAAAATTAAATAGTAATAAAAATTATTTAAATCTATACAATACTTTGAACCACTTTTTATCCACTTTCCTCAGTCTTACATATAATTTGGACCATTAGATCTGTTTGATCCTCTCTTGTACCACTAGATCTACTTGATCCGTTCTTTTTCCACTTGATCCGTTTGATCTGCTAAATCTGCAGCGATAGATCCATTTTCTTCATTCGAAACCTAAGAGTTCGAATGGAGAGTTGAAAAAAGATCTAGGACACACTTAGGTGTGTGTGCTGCACTCGAATTAACTGTATACAGTGATGAACTGCTTGTGGTTCAAATTTATGAGTGAAAAATTATGAACCACTGCTACAATATGTACACAACAATACTTGAGTGTTTCTATCAGTTTTTGTTCTTCTTCTTTTTTTGTTAAACAAATATTCTTTTACTTGTATAATATGTAGCACATACTCATTTAAAATAGCTTTAATCCTATATAATACCTACAAAAGTTCAGCGTTAAACAAAAGAATGAGAATTCATTTTGACTACATATATTTTGCCATTAGATAATATAATAGTTTTCTTTCAAATTTTTATTTTTTATGTGTTAATTAATATTAAAACTAAAAATTAGTATACTATTTTACCAAAAATTATACCTACTTTAAAATCATCAAAATTTGATATATATTTAATTTACACCTCTTTTATCAAAATATAATTATTTTCAGTTTATCCAAATTCATATACATATTAAATTCTAACATTTTTCAATATGTTTCAACATTTGTTTAGGAAATTGATAATACTTACCACTACCAGCAATGAAAAGAAGAAAGATGGTAGCTAGGATCAAAATCGGAATTGATAATATACTTACACGTCAGTCAGGTCATGGCTAGTGGCTACAGTGGATTTGCTTGCCGCGTGATTCACAAATGCCAAAGCAGGGAAAGATCTCAAATGTGGTTTGGTGCGTGGTTGAGTTTCTTCGAATGTGATAAAGCTGTGGATACAAAGAGTCAGTTGATTAATATTATGCTCTTTTTAGAAATATTTGCTGCTCCTTATATGCCCAGGTATTTCCATCGAATGACCATATGAGATGGTTGTGTTATTCTCAATGTGGATTCTAGGTCTTTTCTTTTGAACATATCTATTGTATTTGTATACTTTCGAATAATGATGGCTACTATTTAGACTCTTGCTCATAAAGTGTATTGGTTCAAGCTTTTAGTGGACATAAATGCTGTTGTTCTGTTGTTGAATTTCATCCGTTTGGTGATATTTTTCGCATCAGATCTAATGACACAGAGCTAAAGATTTGGGACATCATGAAGAAGTGGCGCATATAGACGTACAAGGGGCATAAATGTGACATAAACATCATCAAATTTAGTCCCGGTGGTCATTCAGTAGTGACAGAAAGACTTGGCAATGATGAAAAGGTAAGAACTGCATTGTTAATCTTTTGCTTTGTCTTTTTTGAACATGTGTTCTTTAAACAATACACTACTGACTGTATATAACATGTATACGATTTGACTGCTGGGAAGCTTATACATGATTTTAATTTTCATGAAGGTTCTATCCGTTCTCTACACTTCCACCCACATCAAATCTGCAGTAGCAAAATCCATTTTCTTTACAATTGAGCTTAATGTCAAAGAAATTCTCTACTACTAATATATGTATTGTTGCAGACGGATTTCACCCCATTCTAGACGTGGTCCAAGAATTTTTTTTTTTTTTTTTTTTGTTTTACTACTGTTATATACATCCATAGAATCGAGAGGTGTTTAATGGTCAAACTAGAAAAAAATAGACTCAAAGTCTCAACACTAACATGTGTCCAATGTGATGGGCTAACCATTCTGGTTCCTTTACCAAAAACCCAACACCTCAATTTTCCCTCCTACACCTCCCGCCAATTCAGTTAACCGGTGATAGCCGGTTACCTGGCGACCGGTTAGAAGAACAAGGCTCGTAAAATTGAATCCATCTCCCCCTTTCAACTCAAATCCGTCTCGCCCACCAAATTTACCCTAAACCCTAACTAGTGTCGCCTCTTCATCGTACTCTTGTCGTCCGATTCGCCAAGCTTTGTGGATTTTTTTTGCAACATGAGTGCCATCAACATCACCAACGTCACCGCCTTGGACAACCCAGCGCCTTTTGTCAGCCCTTTTCAGTTCGAGATTTCGTACGAGTGCCTAACATCTCTCAAAGACGGTAAAAATCTCCACTATCTTCTTCTATATGGTTTGGTATCAGTTGACGATTCAACTAGTAACTAACTTAAAAAGCTTTATTTATTTGGTTAAATTGATTCAGATTTTTACTTTGTTGAATCTGAAACTGGATTTTACATTTCTGTTCTGTGTTTGTCCCTGTTTTGTATCATCTCTCACATACTCTAGCCATGTTGTCTTATTACTACATTGTGAGACTCGAGAACTATATACAAGTTCTTGATTAGCTTTGGGGCTAGTGTGTTATAATCTAGGAGGTGTTGGTTTGTGAATAGGTTTTGAAGATATGATAAAAACAGATAGAGACATTAGTTTTTTAGCATTCATGGATCTTAGATTTGCCTGGAATATATATTTCTTCAACAACGTTATAGAAGCTAGCCATCTACCTTGACATGGTTCTGATCACTTTCTTTGTAAGAAAGGTGGTGAAGGAAAACGTTTCTTTTAATTAAGACTCGAGCTTTGCTTCTGGTACAGATTTGGAATGGAAACTTATCTACGTAGGCTCAGCAGAAGATGAGACTTATGATCAAACTCTAGAGAGTGTGCTTGTTGGGCCTGTTAATGTTGGCAACTACCGCTTTGTATTGCAGGTAAACATATATTCCCTTGTTTTTACTACAGTCCTTCAGTTACAACTGTGGTCTTGTTTTTATTCTCCATTTACTTCTTACAGGCTGATCCTCCGGATCCATCAAAGATCCGCGAGGAAGACATCATAGGTGTCACGGTGCTGTTGTTGACATGTTCTTACATGGGTCAAGAGTTCTTACGAGTTGGATATTACGTCAACAATGACTATGAAGATGAGCAACTCAGGGAAGAGCCTCCAACTAAGGTTTTGATTGATAAAGTCCAGAGGAACATACTCTCCGACAAGCCTAGAGTTACTAAGTTCCCTATTAATTTTCATCCAGAGGACGAGCAAACTGCTACCGCTCCTCCTCCTGAACCATCTGATGAACAACCTGATGTCAATGACGCATCTCAAGTTTCACCTGACCAGCCACCAAAACCACAGGAGTCTCCCCAGGAATCATGATTCTTCCTTGAGCCAAATCGTCCAAAATTGGATGGGAACGATCGTGTCCTTGTCCCCAAAGGTCTTGGGTTTTGCTTCTCTATCTCCAAACATAATCTGCAATTTTACTGTACTTGTTTGTAAGAGGCTTTAGGGAAGTGGTTCTTGACTTGTTTGAATATTTTTGTTATTGGGCAAAGATTTAGATGAAGCAAAGCCCACATTTCGAAAACAAGATAATTTTCTGAAGTTCTGCTGTCTCTACTTGTTAGATTGTGTCTGAATTTAACATGAAGGACTTTCCTTTTGAAGATAGGTCTAAACTGGTCTGAAAAGCCCATAAAAGACATTATTTATTAAGTAATTTGTATATGTGTCACCATTATAAACACTCTAAAAAACAGTGATGACATGACTAACAAAAATGTGACATGGATATTTAAAAAGTAAATAAATGGCATAAAATTAATTATAACATAATTTAGTTATAGAAATGAAAATATAAGGTAATAAATATATAGTCCCATAGTTATAAAACATAAGAATTTTTTTAAAAAATATTAGATATGATTTATTATAAACTTGTAAAATGAAAAAAAATAATCACAAAAACAAAAACATTCATTTTTTCATTCGCATTTTATATAGTTTCAATGTTTCAAATGAGAATTGCAAATGGTACTTATGTATTTCTTTATTATATTTGAGTTTTATGAAAATAATATTTTGTATACAGCTCCTGTTTATGATTTTATTAAATATAATATATACATGATATTATAATTCATGTTTAAAATATAAATAATAAAATATATAGATAAATATATATGTAAATAATTTTTTATAATATTTTTTATTCTGCAAATAAAACTTCTATGCAAACTACTTATGTTTATATCTACAAAGTTTTATCTACTTTTACAAAAAAAATTCTAAATATATACTATTGCTTTTAAATAAGGGATTATTTGTGAAATAACCAAATAAAAAGGGAAAATTAGTTTTGTAGAGAGAAGGGTAGAGAGAGATAGGAATAGAAAAGAGGAAAGAGATTGTGGTTTTGGTTAGATAGTGAATTTTAGTTTTTTTGTTGGTTATTTGACCCAATTTCCCTTTAAATAACTATATCATTCATTTAAATAATATCATATATACTATTTTCCAATTGATTGTTTAAGTCAATAATCACTATAAGTAAAACTGATGACTTAAATTATTAAAAATGGTGATATATCAATTGATCATTATAATACAACAATAAAAAAAATGTCTAAAGATTATTATTTCAGAGAAAAAAATAAATTCATAAGCTAAATAAAATCTTGATATTTGTGCATGGCACATGAAAACATCTAGTACTCTCTTAAATGTTCATCCTTCATGTTTTTATAATTGTTTTTATAGAGTATTAAATTTTAATATTGAAACTTTAAAATAATTTTATATACTTAATTTATTTGACTTAATAATATCAAAAATGTTTTTTTTATTAGAAACGTTTTTATAATCTTAAGGCTAATACTTATTAATATAAGTTTTTATTTTTCATTGATAATATTTTTAATATAATTTAATAATTATATTTAAATATGAATTGTTATTTTCGAAAACATAAAAATTATAATATTTTATAAATATATTTGTTTCAAACATTTTATAAGTAAATATATATATAAGGCATTAATACATATCTATAATAGTAAATGATAACTATTCTCTTTTTCCATTGTGCCAAGTCATCAACGGACATAATTTTATAAAATTATGAATTGTTTTTCAATTTTTCCTGACGATAAATAATTTTAATCATTAATTCCTTTTCTGTCTAACCAAATTATAACATTAATCTTCCAACCAATAATAGTTTAATGAAATTAATAATATAATTTAAAATACTTAAATTTCAAAAATGAATATATATCTATACAAACTAAAAGAAAAGCTTCTTATGATATAGTTTTTTAAAGTTTCATTAAACTCACACCACTGAAAAAATGAATCTCATTATCTATTTCTTGGTAATGAAAATCAAACTTGAAAAAACGAACAAAAAATGATGTAAAATCACAATAAAAACTAATACATAATACAATTTAAAAAAATTCAATTTGCATAACCAAAAATGAAAATATAACAAATAATAAAAAAAATATAACAAATAATAAATAAATATAACAAATAATAAAATTAAAATTTAGAAAAAATACATAAATAAATTGAATTAAGTGAAAAAAAGTTAGTCAAGATATTAATTTAGCGAAAATATCGTAAATTCCCAAGAAAAATATATTTTTATAAATTCATCGGCTAAAGTGAAATATTCCAGATGGATTATCTTCTCCATCTCTTTCTCCTTCTCCATTTGTTTCTCTCTCTTAGTTTTATGTTATATTGTTAGTTTTAGAGATTTAAATGTTAGTGTTAGGGATTTAGACATTAGTTTTAGAGATTTAGATGCTAGTTCTGAATTGAATGTTAGTTTTAGGATTTAGATGTTAGTTTTAAGATTTCAGGTGTTAGTTTAGGATTTGTTAATTACAGATTTCCTTTTTGTTTTCTTAATATTAAAAATGTTTTATATAACAGATTTTGGATTTTAAAATAATTAATTAACTCAAATTATTTTCAAACCGTTTTTATATATTTATAAATTTACAAATGTCTTATAAACATTTTCATTAAAGAAAAATGTTTCTATATTATAGAAATATTTAATGATAAAAATCATTTTATAATTTTTATTTTCAAAATTTTTATAAAACATTTAAAAGGTTTTCATATTTTAAAACATTTTTTTATATTTTATCTATTTCATATTTTTATTATTTTGAATATTTTGGTATTTTAAAAACACTTTATACAACCTTTTCATTTAAAAAATATTTTATTTAGCAAATGTTTTTAAATTGGTTTTGTTTAAAATTTCTGAAGTATATTTATGTTCAAATGTTTACTAACCACACCACAATTAATAGTAACAAAAATCTGTACATATTTTTATGTATCTATATATTTTTGTTACCATAGGACCACGCTGCCACGCCAGAGTCTTTACGCAGTTGCTTTGTGTGTTGCTATGGAGACCACATATGTGTCAAAAGCATGTGTCTAATGTGTCCAATTTTACCAATACAAAAAAGTATGCGTCCAATTTAAAATTTAGATATAGAATAATTAAATATGCTTGAAGATATTCTTTTTTTTTGTCATCACTTGAAGGTATTCATAAAACGAAATATTGTATGTAGAAGACGAAGAAGAAGATCATAGATATCTAGTTTAACAGAAAAGAAGATGAACAAATCTTATGAAGACAGATTATTTAGTTTGTTCAACCATAACTAGATTTTACGACACTGTTTTCATTAAATATAACAATCAAATTAAGGATCATTTTCTAATTTCGCTGTGTGGTTACAAATAAATGGTGTATTTCTTTTTGAGAAACCAAATAAAGGGTGTATTTCTGCATCAATCTTTTTATTTGCTGTCATTTGATTTATAGTTAAAATATTTTCGTATAATTTTGTATTTGCTTTGACAGATTCATTACAATCAGCAACCATCTCCCATGTGGTAGCTGTAGAGATAAATCTAACGTTCATATAATAACACACCAGTAATCTTATTTTACTTGATACTATCAAGAGCCACTATCTATACTATACTAAAAGGGGGATATAAGCCCCTCTTAGAGTGTCCACGTAGGCACAAAAAATCGTCCAATCAGAGAATCCGAAGTTGCCATGTCATCTCATTTATTTTTTCGTAAAAAATGAAAAAACAATGCAAAGGAAAAGATCGAACCCGGGTTAGTATGACATAAATATATGGCATATACCACTAAGCTATTGAAACTTTCTTGGACACATATACAAGAATTACTAAATATGTAATCACAAACTCTTATGTACATTTACAATAATATGGATTCAACTTTCAAGACTCCGATACTTTGTTTTGTAAAATAAAAAAAAAGTAAGTGACTAAGCTAATATATTATTTGAAAGTGTGAGAACATTGACAAATATGAAAAAACATAGATTTTTGTTTTCGTGACAAAGTTAAGAATTTTGTAAAAGTAAGTTTAACATATAAATTTCCGTGACAAATATGAAAAAGCATAGATTTTGTACAATTTTAACAAAAGAACTCAAAACATAGTTCTCTAATGTCTTAATAAAATATTATTTAAGGGTGCAATAATTAAATATATCAATTCACTAAATTTTGTAATTTATAGACAAAACAATAACACAACAAATTTTGAAACATTTGTTTAACCTATCGATTTATTTTCATGAGAATCCAACTAAACAAGATAAAAAAACAATTAGATTTATTTAATTACAATTTTATTCAATTTTGAATAATTTCAAATTGTACTAATGTATCTTTTTGAAGTTACAAAAAAATAATGTTCTTTCTTTATTACACTAGCATTATATATAGATTCCATATACACAAATAAATATAATATAACAACATAAGCTTGCTTTCCCCGATTCATATGAAAACTTTTTAAGTTATCCACCAAACCAAATTAATTAAATCAATCAAATTGTTAGAATACAAAAAAATAATATATAATTTTATTTTAAATTAAATTAATAAAAAGTGTATTTTCATTAAAAACAAAATAATAAATAAGTAAAACTGATTTGATGGTAATTTTTATGACATATATATATATATATATTATGTGAAAGAAATATAAGCTTAACATGGAAAAAAATCTTAAATACAAAAAACTATAAAATTAACAAAAAAACTAATAAAAATTAAACTATGATATCAATTGAAAGCTTCTTAGACAATATTAATAAAATATTTAAGCGCTAATTAGACAAATTTGATTTTTTTGCCAGCCAAAAGTTTATTATAATTAGCAGCAGTTATTTCAAGATATTTAAGAAAGGATAGACTTAAATGATATATGAACTACGAATGGTAGAGCTCACTTAGATAACACATTTGCACATCATTTCCAGTTTTTTTTTATGCATAGATTCAATTTATTCAGAGCAGTTATTCCACAAAGAGATCGTATGAGATATTATTTTGATATTCAGATTTGTTTCTTGACTGTTAAGAAGATTGATAACTGTAAAAATATCACCTTCGAATATTATATGTCTATAACCGAATCCCCAACATGAGACAACTTAGTTTAAAAAGTAAATAATTTCATTTTTCTTATCTATACTATACTAAAAGGGAGATATAAGCTCCCCTTAGAGTGTCCACGTAGGCACAAAAAATCGTCCAATCAGAAAGTTCGAAGTTGCCACGTCATCACATTTATTTTTTGTAAAAAATGAAAAAACAATGCAATGGTAAGGATCGAACCCGAGTTAGTATGACATAAATATATGGCAGATACCACTAAGCCATTGAAACTTTCTTGGACACATATACAAGAATCACTAAATATGTAATCACACTCTTATGTACATTTACAATAATATGGATTCAACTTTCAAGACTCCGATACTTTGTTTGGTAAAAAAAATTGTTAGAATACAACAAATTTATATATAATTTTATTTTAAATTAAATTATTTAAAAAGTATATTTTCATTAAAAACAAAATAATAAATAAGTAAAACAGATTTGATGATAATTGTTATGATATATATATATTATGTGAAAGAAATATAAGCTTAATATGGAAAAAAATCTTAAATACAAAAAAACTCTGAAATTAACAAAAAAACTAATAAAAATTAAACTATGATATCAATTGAAAGCTTCTTAGACAATATTAATAAAATATTTAAGCGATGATTAGACAAATTTGATTTTTTTTTTGTCAGCCAAAAGTTTATTGTTAATTAAGATCAGTTATTTCAAGATGTTTAAGAAATGATAGAATTAAATGATATATGAATTATGAATAGTAGTACTTTGTAAAGCTGACTTAGATAACACATCTGCACATCATTTTCAGTCCTTTTTGATGCCTAAATTCAATTTCTTCAGAGCAGTTATTCCACAAAGAGATCGTATGAGATATTGTTTTGATATTCAGATTTGTTTCTTGACTGTTAAGAAGATTGATAACTGTAAAAATGTCTCCTTCGAATATTATATGTCTATAACCGAGTTCCCAACATGAGACAACTTTGTTTAAAAAGTAAATAATTTCATTTTTTTTATATTATATAATAAATATATATTATTTACTGATAATAAAATATAGTTATTCATCTATCACAAATATCTATGCAAATATGTGAATCAAGTAGAACAATCAAACAACATAATGATTTCCACAAAGAAAATTTAAAAAATTTATTTATGTTATGTAGTCTTATTTTATATTCTTTAAATAATGTAATACAATATTATACATTATTTTTTAGAATTGAGAAATGCATATATATCAGTTAGACAAATTAAGCGATAATTAGACAAATTGATGTTTTTTGCCAGCTAAAAGTTTATTATTAATTAGCATCAGTTATTTCAAGATGTTTAAGAAATGGTGGACAAAAAAATAGGATGGAGATAAATGATATATGAACTATGAATAGTACTTTGTAAAGCTGACTTATTTAACACATCTGCACATCCATTTCCAGTCCTTTTTGATGCATAAATTCAATTTCTTCAGAGCAATTATTCCACAAAGAGATCGTATGAGATATTGTTTTGATATTCAGATTTGTTTCTTGACTGTTAAGAAGATTGATAACTAAAAAATGCCTCATTCGAATATGATATGTCTATAACCGAGTCCCCAACATGAGACAAGTTTGTTTTAAAAGTAAATAACTTTATTTTTCTTATATTATATAATAAATATATATTATTTACTGATAATAAAAATATAGTTATTCATCTATCACAAATAACTATGCAAATATGTGAATCAAGTAGAACAATCAAATAACATAATGATTTCCACAAAGAAAATTTAAAAATATATTTATTCTATGTAGTCTTATTTTATATTTTTTAAATAATGTAATACAATATTATACATTATTTTTTTCAAAATTGAGAAATACGTATAATATCTTATCCGCGCGTAGCGCGGTTAAAAAATCTAGTCTTTTTAAAAATAAACAGGAACCTCTATATTTGGCTTTGATCGGTGACCAAAAAACAAAATGAAAAATAAATTTTTATCTGAAGAATTGAAAAACAATAAAAAATAGGAATTTTTGTTCATTTTATGTTTCATAAAAATTTCGGAGGAAAAAAATTCTTTATAAAAACATTCTTCCGTGAAGATTTTAGAGGAAAAAAGTGGGATCCATCAACTATCAATAAATTGACTAAAAATATAACTCAACTGAGAAATAAAAAATTCACCATAATTTTTTTTTCATTCAACATGATTACCAGTTGGAGCATTAATGTTAGATCAAGAGACTTAAATCTGTACAATAGCATTGATCCATATTGATCCCTAATCGGCATTTTTGATTATTCAAAAAATAAATTGGACAAGAATGGTACGTAATTTTCAATGCCAAATATATGAATTTCATATAATATGAAAATAGGTTTAAAGATATTACAAAATATTTATATTTTAACCACATGGATGTTGTCGGGTGGGGTATGGCGTTCCAAGTATTCCTAAGGGATCTAGGTTCAAATCTGTTTCAACTCAAATTTACCCATCCATGTAGCCATGCGACATGAGTATTTAATTTCCCTTGCAAACAATCATATCTGGCCGGCGCCGGTGATCAGACCCCCATGAGATTAGTCAGTTGGGTCTCAGTCCGCCAGATACCTCCGGATTATCCAAAAAAAACTTATATTTTGCTAGGATAGACATTGGATAAAAAAAATTAAAAACAAGGTAAAACCTAGATAGGTGAGTGAAATTTCGTTGAGTACATAAAATAAATATTTTTGTAAACAGTTGGAAAGCTATAATGCTATTTTAAAATTTATAGTTTACATAAAATCTGAAGCATTTAATAAATACAAAGGTTAAATGATACACTATATGTTTCGCACACACAAATTAAAAAATAATTAAATATATTTATGTGATTATTAATTACATTTATTTAATCAATAATATTTCAGATAAATAAAAATTTGATGCATTTTATAATTAATTTAAACTTAAAGTAAATATAATTGCATTAAATTTTTAAAATAATTTATTATATGGGAATATAAAATATCATTTTTTATATAACAAAAAAGTGTTAAATGACATTCTTTGTTAAACATAAATAGAAGGAGTAATAAAATAATTTCTTCTTGTTTTTTATTTTATAAAATGCTTATACAGATAGAGGAATTATTAGGTACAAAGATTTTTTTTTGCAAATTAATAGGTTGAAATAGCTGGGTTGAAGGCTTCTGAAAACAAATTCTACGCTCAATTATCTTTGTCTCACGTTCCACATTGAGAAGTTTCAATCGCGTCGATCATTTCCAGTTTAATTCCATTACACCTTTCGAAAGTTAATTGGTTGGCTCATAGTATCTGTATCTCAATCGATTTAAAGCCACAAAAACTACCGTGTGATTTGCATTAAATTCTGCTAGATCACTGTTCGAGAATCCAATTCTGGTATATTTATCTATTATAACACCAATTGTTTCTTTTTGACCGACGACAAAAATTTCGAAATTAGTGAACGACGCATGAACTAACCAGTTTCATTAAGAGTTATTTCTTCGACGTACTGAAGGTATTGTTTTTGTTATGATTAACAAAGGATCAAAACCCTTACATATATTTATCAGTCGGAGCTTCAATAGTCACCTCTACTTAAATATTTATCTTTTTTATCTTTTGTTTAATTAAATCCACTATTTTGGTTTTCAACTAACCTACTGAAAATATATAGAACAATATCACCATGTGATATATCCATATCCAGCGTTTTGTGATCACACGTCTTTAGCTGTATAACTTCTAGCTAGCATTGCCAAACTAAGCTACAAAAAACAGAAACGGATTCAAATAATTTTATGCAAAAATATGATTTCAAGAGAGAGAATTGAAGCATACAAGTTATGTCACGTTGATAAGCTCGTTGATAAGTTGAGCTTATGTGGATGTTGGAAACCAACTCTAGAATCTTGAAAGCTATATTCCAGGCAACACTCGTTCTCGTCAGTGGCTAAACGAGAGTCAAAGAACCCTAAAATATATCTATTAGAATATATGTACATACTTGACCAATATATATATATATATATATATATAGATGATATATGTGTGTATGTGTTTCCACTAGAGATTTTATTAGTATACATTTCCAACCACGAAAAACTATTAGAAAAATATAAAATTTGGCTAATTTGGCAATTAAATCTTAATCCTAAGTAGAAAAATACTTTGAATAACCTATAGGCTTCGAATGGTGACGACCAACATCGTCGTTAATAATAACAAAAATTACTATATATACTTATGTATCTATATATTTTTGTTACTATTAGAAGTGCACCACAGTTGTTCCACAGTTATCTAGCACGGTTACCATTCGGATTTATAGACTAGGATGTAGTCCACATGACCAGTGTCATGTGTTGACGTTAATGTGTGGTTATTACCCTTGTTCGGAAACTCGTTAGGCGCTACGCGTGCGGCGCACTCGGGCCTAGCGATTTATTGAAAAATCAGAAAAAGGAAAGAATTTTTTTTTGTATTTTTATATGTATAATACTCTATTTATACGTATAATACAGAATTTTATGTATAATACATGTTTATGCATAAAACATTATTGATACTAAAACTCACATATTTGATTTTGTAGGAGCAAACTACTATATTGTCCATATTTTGTCAAATATTTTGTATACAACTTGAACAATAGTCTCGTTGCTCACGCACCTTCCTCTCTCCATTGTCTGCGTTGAGCACTTAAGAACATCATTGTGTTTCTTCAAACTATGCATTGGTAAAGAGTTCCAATGTGTGGGCATGAGGGCAATACCCTTTCTCCATCATATATTTCCTCAGGTTTAGTTCTAAATTGACTTCACCGTTCTCAAAGAACAGCTTCATGAGCATAATAACAATGTCTTTGGAACCAAACACCTTCCCTTGATTTTGTGGTAACACACCACTCACGTCTCCGCATATCATGATCAACAAAGAATTATAATCTTTACAGTTTACAATCATGTGAACCTTCTCTTAGGAATTTCATCGAACAGTTGGCGTGCTTTGATCTTGGCGTGTCTTTTGATTTGTTCAGGCTACACCAACACAACCACCATGTATCTGTAACGAGGGTTCAATCTTTCGAAAACCCATTTCTACAAAGCAACCACTAAAGCCAATCTCTGTTCTGTTTGGAAAAATGAAAAAAAGTTGTTAGATAATATCGGAGCAAGGAAACGAAACATACGAATCGGAGGAAGTTTTTTCACCATTACGCGGACGCGTTTTCTAATTCTATGCCGTCCACGTCCATTCCACGGCCCACCGCGTAATGCAACCGAAGTGACTCAGTTCGCCACGCAGTCCACCCGCGTCACGTTTAACCGGCCGAGTAATCGTCTCCGCGGCCGATTTTTTGAACAAAGGTTATTACTAAGGCTCTCGGTAAAATCTGTAAAATTTAATTTAATTTGTTATTTATTTCTTTTCAAATAGAAAGATTAGATATATGTAATTTTACGAAGTAAATCATATACTAATATCCACAGTAAACGAAACAATTCACATATATTAATATTTTTAAAGTAGATATTTAGGCATATCCGTTATATGCATATATATATATATATACACATATTTAAAGAATTACATATATACATTATATAATTATTATATTTATGTGAGTTTTACAGCATTTTTATTTTTAAAATTATTTTATTTTACATTTTAGAGTTTAAAAAGTCAATATTTTTTGTGATTAAATATTATTATTTTATACTATATTTGGATTATTATATAATTTTTAATTTTTATATTATTGATATGGATCAAATCAAATATCTGACCAAATGTATAATTTTTTGATTTGATCATAACTGATTATTCGAATAATAATAATCCCTAATAATAATGACTACACATTAACGTTCATAAGCGCACTTATCACGTAAACTGGAATTTTATTCTGCTAATTAGACAAACTTGAAAAAAGTCTAGTATTTTCCGCACAAACCCAACTCTACTTTCATTAGCTACTATACTAGTTTTATTAGCTCTTAATGGTGTTCATGACCATATTGCTTTTTATAATTGTTAAAACAACACAAAGGATTGGCTCTGCTAAATCCATTCATATTATTATTATTATATTTGGAACAAAAGAATGAATTTGGGTACAAATTTGGCGTACCGTCAGGGGCGGACGGACGTTGTTGACTACGGGGGCACGTGCCCCCTACTACTTAAAAAAAAAAATTATATTTGATATAATATATAGTTATGCATATATAAATTTGCAGGAGAAGTAAGAAATCTAGAACACATTTATTATATGTCCCTAAATCTAATCTAGTCCATATAAAAAGAAAGATAAGTTTAGTTTTACAAAGCCCAATCTAAAACTTAAAAAAGTTAATAATGGAAGTTTTTAATTTTAACCTAGTAAACGACACTAACGTTTTCGACTTTTCGTCGTCTTCTTTCTTCTAGTTTTTACCGACTAGATTTTTCCTAATCACAAAAGTATAACGCAGGCAAACAAAAAGAGTATTCAACAGAGAAGCTAAAAGGTAAAACTCAATGAAAATTTTGATTTATGTGACTTAAGTAATAGGAAATCGTGAGAACATAAAAGTTATAGTATTGTGCTAATTTTTTTTTTTCAGAGACAAAATTTCATTGGAAAAATATTTCAAGCCTAAAAGAAAATTTGTATCTACATCTGACAATTCTGAGGATGATTTTTATTCTCGTATAATAAATTTGTAAGATACTTTTTGTTATGAAAATTTTTTTATTTAAAAGAGTTAAGTTATTAAAGTGCCCCCCATTGATAATAGTTCTGGATCCGCCACTGCGTACCGTCACAGCCTTGTCTAATCATGGAGAATGCATTGCATCTAAAATATACTTTTATATATATTCTTCACTCAGGCAGAACTTTGTCTAGATTGTTATATAGAATTATAGATGATAAGATTGCATGTGCGCTTTATGGGTTGATCGTAAATATTTACACACACATTTTTAATATCGTAACTAAAAGTAATGTTATAAAATTGTTATAAAATTGATGCTAGAATCTTATGATCTAACTACGTGTGTTTTTGACAAAAAAAAAAACTACGTGTGTGTACTGTTACTATATATGAAATAAAGTTAAGTGGCTTTACTTAGTTCTGTTAATCGTCTATTATAATTAAACCACTCAACCTTAAGAATGTAATATACTTATTAGTTCCAAAATACGAGCTTAAGGCGTTCTGTGGATTCCCAAGAAACCCGAATTCGAATCCACACCACATCAGTTTTTCACACGCGTGACCATCGAAGCTTTTTACATTCTCTTTCCGAAAAATGGTAGTTTCAAAATACAGCAACAATATATTCATGCGAAAAAAAAACAATATATTCATGTGTTTCAAAAGAAATTTTGTAACGAAATGTTATATTAGTATATACATAACATAATTTTAAAACGACAAATATCTACAAGATATATCTGTGTATATAATTTAAATTTGAATATGTCACATATAATAAATATAATAAAAGAAATGGAGTGAGTGGAGAATAGTGGAATGATAAAAAGATGAGTGATTTTCACTCTAGGTCACTTTCCATCTTTTTATTACATAATAAGTCACTTCTTGCTATTGGGGTAGTTTTTGTGACTAAAATCCAAACAATTGCTAACTAATCTTATTCTTCTAACTAGAGTGGTCCCACCAATTTTAAGCTTTGTCATTTTCCTTCTCTCTCTCTCAGTAGCAAGAAAAATAACTTTAATTGTAGACACAAGAAAATTTTGAATCTGAAAATAAAGAGATACACGACGGTGAGGATGAAGCTATGAAAGAGTGACCGTTGTGGTCTCTTTGAGCTCACCTGGTCGGATTCTCGTTGCGTCGTCGTCACCTTAAACACGAACCACTCAAATTCAAGCTTTTCTCTTCTGCAACTCTTCCTTCTCTGCCTTGATTTGTGCCCTGCAACTCATCTGTACCGTTTCCGTCTCGTCTTCTCTTAAGACGTCAAAGCCCCAAATCCGTAGTAGTTTTCTTTGTCATCTCCTTCGCTGTATCTACATATCTTCATCTCCTCTGCTGTGTTTCTACAACTTTCCCTACGTCGTCACCTTGTCTCTTCGCCGCGGCACTGTTTCGAGAAGCTAGAGAACATCAATGGCTACTTTTATTTTTTGCAACTTTGGTCCTTCGTGTTTTATATAACTTTGGTTTTGCAACTTTGGTCCTTTATGGACAGATTGCTATTGTTGGGTTTCAGGATGAGTGATATAATCTTACTGTAATCTGATATTGAAACGTTTAAACAGTTTATGTAATCGACGAAGAATAAGATGATCTTTAGCCCTCTCTTGTTCATTAAACAAACTTATTAAATCATAAAAAAAACTGAGAAATTTGCTGTACATGTGTACACATTTAACATTTTGTTGTATGTACGGTGAAAACATGAATTTGTCAACGAACAAAGTGTACACATGTACATTTGTGAACAAGCGTACATATGGCAATGTCCATACTAATGTAATTGTGTACACACATACGAATTAGTATACATATGAACAATGTACAAATGTTAAAACATACAATAGATTTATAAAGTTTATATATGAAAAGTTTACACATGTACACTTGTGAACCAATGTACATATGGCAATGTCCACATATATTTTATTATCCACGTGTACACATATATTTTATTGTCCACGTGTACAAGGTTTTCCAAAAACTACATGTACCAGGTTTTGCGAAAAATCACATATCTACCAGTATGTTTGTACATTGCTCTTATGATATTTGATGATCTTAGTATTTTTGGTATAGTTGCTAAAAAATATATTTTAAGTAACTTGTTTTAATTCTTAGATCGTTATAGTTCTCATTATATTTATATATTGAATTTGTTTGTTCAATATTCATATCATATGGGATAAAAATAAATTTTAAAATTTCATTTTTTGTCAACTTTAGAAATTCAATTAAATCATTTATATCATTCCATTCATAATATAGTGTCCACATGGACATCCAAAGCCATTGATTTTTCTTTGGAGTTTTGTGTTTACTTTTATGGAAAACATTAACAATATTTGGTGTCCAAACTAGCATAGAGAAATTATCAGTGTGAACATATGAATTATTATTTTCAACAATGACATCTCATGATTTTTTATGGTTTTAACATATGTTTTAGTTTATTTAAATTATTTACGATGCGTTTTGATGTTGTTGTATGTATGTGTTCATTTGCATATTATAAGGGCTCGGAAGCACAATTGGAAGTTTGAAATTAGTTCAAGAGGACTTATACGAAAATCTGAGAGTTTGGGTTCACATTGAGAAGAACAGAAATGTTCAAGGACCAAACATGCAAAAAAGGAGAAGTTTGGCTTGGAAACGATCGATCTATGTCTTCATCACCAAAACCAATCAATCATGGATTAACTAGAGGTCGGTGCTGGCTTATCACAGAGTCATGTTCACGGATCGAGCTTAAGCATGACTTGAAGATGAATCGAGACGACGAAGGTGGATCTGTAGTCGGAGATCGCCGCGGTGGCTCTCCGTCGTCGCGCTGAGAGATCCTGGTTGCAGTCGGGACAAGAAGACACATAGGGCCTAGCGATTTGATGCGGTTGCAGCCAACACAGTAACAATAACGCTCCAATCTTTCTTCATTAACGACA
This sequence comes from Brassica rapa, assembly GCF_000309985.2. Lineage (NCBI taxonomy): Eukaryota > Viridiplantae > Streptophyta > Magnoliopsida > Brassicales > Brassicaceae > Brassica > Brassica rapa. The sequence continues at coordinate 9,273,808 of NC_024796.2, forward strand.
AGATCTCACGGCGGACAGGAGACACCGCGGAAGAGAAGCCCCAAGGAGAATGAAGACCACTGCGGTGGATGAAGCTCGCCGTGGCTCTGAAGATTCCGGTGGACAGTTCGGCGAGTCCCGGTGTCTATGGTGTGATGGTGAAATCTCAGTTATGTTTTAATAAAAAAAAACCTGATAAAGATGAAGAGAGTGTTCAAAATAATAAAAATAAAAAAAATGAAGAGAAAAGTAACGAAGAGAATGGGACCACCATTTATAAAAGGAGAGAAGAGAGTGTGTGGAAAGAGAATAGTTCAGTTTTAGTTAGAAAAGCTAACGACAATTTGATCAAATAGTTAGAGAAAGTGTGTGGGTAGAAGAAAATGTCCTAGGATGTTATTAAAACTGTAAATGTGACCTACAATGTAATACTTTCTAAAAAGATTGGAGATATGGTTGAGAAAGTAATAAAGAGAAGAAAAGGAAGAAGCGACGGGGAAGCGACAAGTAAGAAGATGCTTTACTCAAAGAGGCATGAAGAGATAAGAATTAAGCCACTGTTTCTATCAGATTCTTTGGTCCCTCTTTAGCCTTTTTCATCCTTCTATTGGTTATATTCTGCTTGCATCCGTCATCCATGAGTTCACTACACCCACACAAAAAAATTGTATTAACCCTAACGTTCTTCTTCTTTTTTTTTTTTTTGGTAAAAACGTTTTTAGGTCATGTTTCTTTTCTGACTATGGGCCGTATACTATCTTTTAGCTACCGTAAACATTTTTATATGTTGATGAACCGCCATTTAAAATTTGCTTTTGATAAAAAAACTCAATATATGTAAATTGCAACCCTACTTATTCAAGTAATCTTCGTACAACATCAACTAGACCTTTGATATAAACTTTATCTATTGCGCGCTTCCATATAATCTTATGCGGTTCTGCTAGAAAGTAAGATAGATTTAGATGTTTTGTGAAATTAATTCATTTTTACAATGGAAACGTAGACTTGGGCCAGGAGCTTTTTGCTCCTGAGAGGCATGAAGATATGGTAGAGAAAGTAATAAAGCGAAAAAAAGGAAGAAGCTATGGGGAAGCGATAAGTACGAACATGCTTTACTCAAAGAGGCATGAAGAGATAAGAATTAATAAGGAGTTCTTTTCTTAACTTGTCGAACCAACCTAGTTTTTTACCTCTTTCTAGTATTGTTGTTTAAATCTACTTAAAAAAAATCTACAGGCATGGGCGACATGACATTTCTTATCTAGTACTACTGAATATGTGAAATGTTATTACACTAGAGGATTTTGTATTTTTGCAAGAAATAACATGTTGAGTATGATCTTCTTTTTGTGAACATATACAAATGAGTATGATCAAAAAATATATAACAACACGAAAGGAAACACAAGACAGTCAAAACCCATTTACTGCTCAGAGGTCTTCTAATGGTGCATCATTTTGAAGGAAAACATAAAAAATAATACACCATTAGATAAATTTTCTCTCATTTTTTATATTTTCTCTCAAAATGAATAATCTTTATATTTATCAATTAGTTCTTAAAATTTTATATAATTCTGTTTTATATTTAAAAAGACTCAATATTTATGTTTTATTCTTTAGAGAAATCATTAATACTTTTGTAAATAATATAGAAATTTGTTTATAAGCATTTTAGAATCAATATTAAATAGTATTTAATAAGAAAAAAATGAAAAAAACCATTGGAGCAAAATGCAAATTCATTTTGAGTTTACTCATTTTTAGAGAGAAAATGATGTAAACTATTGGAGATGCCTTTAGCTAGCTTTTTAGTAGTAAAGACTTGTAGTCATACAAAAATGACAGAATTTAAATCTGCTTGGTCAGAAACGTAATTATATCAATTACAGTAGAATTAGTGTACTGATTTTGTTTTTGTTTCTCTATTACTTTTATTTTTATTTTATTTTTGGTGCACATGTTTCTCTATTTTTATAAAAGAAGAAAAATCACAGCCTTAAAATAACTGTTTTGGAAAAAAGACAAACATGATAAAAAACATGCCAATATGTCTCTATGACTATGAGTTGGAGATAGACCCACCTACAGCTCGTAAAGTTTGACTATATAACCTTTTGTAGGAATAATGTACAAGATTCTGCCATATATGTAGTTTACAGAAATTACAAAATAGAGGAGGAAATTAAATCGAACCATACATTCTATACACATATATGTAATTTTTTCTGTGTTTTTGTTAACATAAGATTTCAAACCAAATTAAATTTTGTTAATTTTCTAAATACATAGCTTGTATAAAAATTATATTATAAGAAATGCAAGTAACAAAAATTGATAGGTAAAAGAATCTTTTCTGATATCCAAATAATAGAACCAATGACCGCTCTCTTTCACTCGGCTTCTCATAACATAAATAATTTTCTTACCAATACATAACTAAAAGATTTACTCTTTTCTCTATATGGCATTTGAATATGGAACCTGGGACAGCACGGCATCTTTCTTTTGCTGGTCGTCTGCAGCTTATTGGCTCAGTGGCCACAGATGATGCAGGTTCTGATGGATGGTTTACATGAAAAAACTAATACCTTTCTTCTCCGGTACAGCTTCAAAGCTACTGCGTATGCCATATGGCATGAACAACGTCCGTCGAGTAGGAGATTCTCCAAAGAACCCATGTCGACTGATTTCCTTCCTTGACAAGTTGGTCTGAAACCGAACCTGTTTGCCGAACCTGTCTGATTAGGGGAAGAGGTGGAAGGAAACACGAAAAGGCCATGGTGCTGTGGTTTGCTAGCTAATGAATTCACTTCATTTTTATCTAGTTCTTTTAGCTCTATATTCTTACTCAAATAATATTTTTTTGTTCTCAATTCTTTTAATGAGGTGAGTTAATTTAAAATTGAAAGAAGAATATGGAAACTGGGGAGATAAATAAATAACACAGATATTTAAATACTAGACTCTATATTTCATCAGTGTTTAAAAATAATTAGATTCACGCTAAGATCCGATTTAACTCTATATCGCCCAAATGTAGTAAATTAATTATGACTGTAACACCCAATCTCAATCATCGGTTCTCTCTCTTTCTAGTTGCTAACTTTACTTTACTTTTGCAGTATCACCCATCATTGTCTCACGGCTATATTGAAGCCATCTTCTCATAGACAAACTGAAATATATTGGAAATTTTTTCGTGGCAGTACTAACGGCGATTTTATATATTTATACAGATCTTGATATCTTTATTCGGTGATATGATGACTATATTATGCTTCCTATAAGATCTCCCGTGAGTAATAACTATGAGAAAAATTAAATCATCAACTTGAAAAATTCGACAGGTTCTGTTCAAACATATTACCCCAGGTGCTTGTATAATGCCAAGATACCACTACTTGTAGGTCATCAATTAGCGGTAGAATGGTAAGAGCACACTAGCTAGGAGATAATTCTAATTTTACCACAAACTTAATACTACTTTCAAATTTACCTTTAAAAGATGACTATTTTCATAAATACTCTTATTTTTTATAAGAAAATTAAACTAACCATTTTAAATCATTTATAAAAGTTAAACAATCATTTATAAAATTTTATAAATCCAACTTCACTCCTTAGAAACTAAACCCTAAATAATAATCAATAAATCCTAAACCTAAATGTCAAGATACTTTAATTTGACTGAAAATATTTTTGAAAAGTAATAGCTAACTTATAGTATTTCAAGCAATTTCTCTTTTGTTTTCCTCTCTTTTGCTTACAAACTCTCGCATGCTTAGATAGAGAAAAAATCGTTCTAATTAGAAAAAATACCATTGTTTTCATTTCATTTCAAGATTTTTTTTGGATGAAAGTACAACGTTACAAATGAGCAAAACAAAGGATTACTTTACATATACAAATTGCGCTTATTACTGTATTATTACGATACATAACACGATTACAAAACTAAGTTCAAATTAATATATATATATATGTATATATAAATGTATAATTTTCCAAAGAAGCAAATTTATCTTACAAAATAAAAAGATAAATCCAAAAAGTGTGAACTCGATCATTAGCCGGGAATAATATATATGTTGTCAACAATGTATTATTTTTTTCGAAAGAGAATTAAAAAGCCGTATATACCAAAGGAACCAATTATTTACAAGTGACAACATTATTCCAAACTGGTTGAATTAAACAGATCAATGCACCTGGAGCGCAGAAACCATATCGCTGCTCAATATGCGTCTATAAATAGTGGTTTCAAGAAATCTCCTCAACAGCTCATCAACGACTCTTTGGGTAATTCTCTAGACACATACATATATCGATATCATACAGGTGTCTTATATAGAGCCCTGTTATAAAATCAAAACTCCTATACTTTTGTCAAGTTCTTGATGACCATGATGAGAGGTTTTTTCAAGTTCTTTTAATATCCCGTACTTTCAATCGTAAACCCAAAATCTATTTTTAATGGTTTGAGAGGCATTGATAGTGTTGACAGAAGATAGAGAGCACGGATGATGAGATACAATATGGAACAGTTTCTTTGCATCTTACTCCTTTGTGCTCTCTAGCCTTCTGTCATCACTTTCTATTTGCTTAATCTTTTTCTTTCTTTTCGTTTTTTTTATTTAACACTCTTCTATAACACACTTTTTAAGTCTACGAATAATTTTTTTTCAAATGAATGTAAATTTATTCAATCAAAACACGTGGTACATCAAGTGCATCTATTGTTTGTTTGATTAAAGAATCAAATAATTGAACTTAATAAACAATGAAAAAAATGTGCTTGAGCTTCATGTTGTAGGAGAATCTTGTGACCTTGTCCCAAACCAAGTGCGTAAGCCTTCATCAAGATGCTTTATACCCCTTCCCTTGGATTGATAACATTATGACGCGGACCGTTTTGTCTACAAACTTAGTCAGGCTATTCGCATCAGACGGTTGCTCACCATGTCGACGCGAGTTACGCTTCCTCCATATACTGTGAACAGTGCTTGAAAGGTATAGCGTAGAAGAAATACCTCTGTAGGATTGTGTCTCGTAGTGGTGTGATAATGTCAATCATATCACTACACGTTGGTGATAATCCACTAATAATTACATTATTGACTGAAGCAATTATGAACTTGTAAAGGCCAAAACACCAGTTTGGTTTCTCTAATACCAATAATCAATATTCCTGTATTTTCCCAGTTGGTCATGAGATATATTAGGTATTATAGGCTCTTTTTTGGCCAAAGTTATAGCTTATATATTGCATTTTTCATTATTAACTTAATTAGAGCTTCATTGGATAGTATGTTTATTTTTCGAAAGGCACATAAATAAACTCTAGTATGCTAGATCTACAAGAATACAAGACACAAGACACTAGTCACCAATAGGCTAGTACTGCAGTCCTTAAATCTATTCTGTCAAACATAATATACAAATAACATTTAGTTAGTATATAATTTACAAAAATATCATTAAAAATTAAAATTATATTTAAAATTTTCATTAATGGTATTTTTAATTATTATTTAAACATTATATCATTTTACAAAAATGTACCATCACACATAACATCATTTTACCATCTAAACAGTATTGTTTATATTTGACATTTTCTATTTAATATAGTAAAATCTTATAATTTTGTATTTTATATTTTAAATAACTAATTAAATTCATAGAAAATATTAAAATAATATAAACAAATATTATATAAAAGTATTTTTAATTATTCTTTCACGTTATAATATATACAAGAAATAACGTATTACTCAGAATAGAACTTTATGGTTTGAGTTAAAATTTTCTCATCATATAACTAAATGTCGAATATACCTGAAGTGCAAGATAAAATTTTCTATTTCTATATTAACACATTATTTTCATATAAATTATAAACCTTGGAATAAGAAAATAAATTCCACACCTAGGGCGTTTAACCTTCAGTTCAGTTGGTGACAATTTAATCAAACAGAAAAATGAACAAAACATTCAGATGAAAAATTAATAAATATAAATATATGAAATCTTGTTTAATCCGATGAATTTTTTCTTCGTAACTTTTTCATTCATAAAAGTAACTAGAGGAACATGGTGGACCCACTGACATAAAATTTAAGGAATAAGAATTTTACCATCATATTTTTTCTAAGAATTAGTTAATGTTTGATTGCAAGGTGAATCATGGAATTATAATGTTGTCATAGGGTCTAGACACTAGTGTTTTCCTATCTAACACATATTCATGATGGATAGTAATAGGTTTGCATTTTATTTAAATTAAATATTTAATTTATAAATTTATCGAATATCGAGTACCGAGTTTGCTTTCGTATTACTATTATACTAGGTGTTTTGCCTGCACATACGAGCTTAATCCTTTTACAAATATTTATTAGTTTATTTTTTATTAATTCAAAAACTAGCATAATAACTTATTATTTATGTTTTCAAAATAGTAAATCAAACATCAAGTTATATATATATATATATATATTACGAAAAATTTAATTAAAATATATATGTTTATTATTGTGTAGAAATTTTAAAAGAAAACATTCACATTTAGAAATATTTTAAAAAATATCTTTATACAAATATAGTTGATTAATATTTAATTATGAATTTTTTATATGTTATTTTCCTAACTTTTATAATTGAAAAAAAATTTTAAGATAACAACACAATATATAAGAATTATCTTATTTAAAACAAATTATAATATTATAAATAAAATTTCGTTTTTAATTATGTAATTAATTATATATAAAATTCGTTAAGGGTATAACACTTAATTTATTATAAATTGTAAAAATTTAAGATAACAACATAATATATAAGAATTATCTTATTTTTTTAAAAAAATCTAATATTATAAATAAAATTTTGTTTTTAATTATGTAATTAATTATATATAAAATTCATTAAGGGTAACATTGACTTTAACCACTTGATTTATTATAAAACATTTTATATCTTACTTTAAATTTATAATTAAAAAAATATGTTTTAAGATAACAACAAAATATATAAGAATTATCTTTTTTTTTTAAATAATAATATTATTAATAAAAATTTGTTTTTGATTATATATAAAATTCATTAAGGGTATAAACGTTATTAACCACTCTAACTTTCAACGTGAGAGCCCAATTCTAAAAAAATACTTTAAACTAGATGTTTTGCCCGCATTTGCGGGCTTAATCGTTTTACACATATATATTAGTTTATATTTTATTAATTCAAAAATCAGCATGATAACTTATTATTTATGTTTTTAAAAAAAAAATCAAACATCAAATTATATATATTTATATATATATATAAATGACGTAAATTTAATTAAAATATATATGTTTATTATTATGCTGAAATTTTAAAAGAAAACATTCACATATTAAAAAATATTTTAGTAAATATATTTATACAAATTTAGTTGATTAATGTTTAATTATAAATTTTTTATTTGTTATTTTCGAAATTTATAATTGAAAAATAAATTTTAAGATAACAACACAATATATAAGAATTATCTTATTTAAGTAAATTAATATTATTAATAAAAATTCGGTTGTAGTTATATAATTAATTATATATGAAATTCATTAAGGGTAACAATGACTTTAACCGCTTAATTATTATAAATAGTTTTATATCTTATTTTAAATTTTATAACTGAAAAATATGTTTTAAGATAACAACACAATGTAAAAATTATCTTTTTGAAAAGAAAATTGATATTATAAATAAAAATTCGTTTTTGATTATATAAAATATGTTTCAAGATAACAACACAATCTAAAATTTATATTTTCGAAAAGAAAATTAATATTATAAATAAAAATTCGTTTTTGATTATATAGTTAATTATATACAAATTCATTAAGGGTATAAACGATATTAACCGTGCTAACTTTTAATGTGAGAGCTACGTTGCTAAAAATTACTTCGCAAATAATAGTATAGATTGTTTTATATCTTACTTTAAATTTATAATTAAAAAATATGTTTTAAGATAACAACAATATATATAAGAATTATCTTTAAAAAAAAATATTATTAATAAAAATTTGTTTTTGATTATATATAAAATTATTAAGGATACAAACGTTATTAACCGCTCTAACTTTCAACGTGATAGCTTAATTCCAAAAATGTAATTACTTCGCAAATAATAATATAGATTTTTTCTAAGAATTAGTTAATGTTTGATTGCTAGGTGAATCATGGAATTATGATGTTGTCATATGGTCTAGACACTAGTGTGTTCCTATCTAACACATATTCACGATGGATAGTATAGGTTTGCATTTTATTTAAGTTAAATATTTAATTTATGAATAAATTAAATTTTTGATTAAATATCTAACACGTAGTTTGCTTTCGTATTGTTTTCAGTTAATCTCAGTTACATCACTTCTAGTGAAGGAATTAAGATTGGTTGTGTAATCATGTGATTTTTTTTTGTTATAAGGAAAAATTTATTGTATAAGGTTTAAATTTATCTCTCTCTAGTTTTTTTTTTTGTTAGCATCTCTCTCTAGTTAAATTTATTGTTTAATTTAGTTTAAATAATTATAATCATATTTAATTAAAGATGATAGATTTCAGTTATATGTGGCGATTGGTTATAATTTTATTTGTGGAATTAATCCATCTTTTTCATTCATAATCACAATGATTCTTTGGCACAACATGGACAGAGGATCAATACTATTAAAAGGGAAGGAGTCCTAAAAAATATACTTAAAACAAGTCATAGTTGGACCATTTCATTTAATTAAAATTCCTATTATTTCTCATACTACTAACTTAATTATTCTTCATTAAAAACAAATTAGTCATAAAAAAATGGTACTAACCTAATTATCTACTTATACGTTTACTATATACGCATTATTTCATCATAAATATTTTGAGCTAATATTAAATAATGTCCACCCTATATTTATATAGTGTATGGTTACTTGTGATTTATTTAATAGATAATACCTTCGAAGACTATAAACAAAATATAATATCCATTGTAAAAAATACATTTTTTACAAAGATGAACCATTATTTTATACTAACCTTATTAACTAAACTGATTTCATTAACCATGTTATATATATGAACACTTCAACATTATCATTCACAAACTAAACGATGTTTGTCACAACTTAATATTCCAAGTTGGTTGTATTATTTTAATACCAAACCAGTTCCTATAAAAATCCATAGATATGATTATGGTCTACATAAAACCGGTTCAATCTTTCCATCTGCTATATTTTCAGAAAATGACTATTTATCTTCGGTTCTGTTAGATATTTAGTCTAACCAATTATAAATCGGTTAGTGATAACTTCTAAAACTTTGAAAACACTTTGTTATTTATTAACACTATATCGATACTTTAAAACATGTTAGCAGTAGAATTGTGTTTTAGAACAAAATCTACTTATTTTAAAACATAATATTATTTTGAAATAGTTTTGATACTATGTGTTATATTAAACATAGTTATATATATATATTTGAAATAAATAATTATATACATAAATTATACTTTTGGTTAACTAAATTATTTATCAACCAAATAAAAATATTCGGGTAATTCAAGTTTTCGTGTTATCCGATTTATAAATAGTATTTTTAGGATATGTGGTTATTTAAAAATTGAATGTAATTAATATTTTTAAATATATAATTTTTATTTAAAAATTCAGGTACTCATTTGGTTCTCGGTTCGGTTTCAATTTTGATGTCATAGATTTATAATTTGCTATATTATTTATGCAATTCAATTTAATTTTGGTTTTTCAGCTTGGTACGGTTTGGTCCGTGGTTTTGGATAAATGTGCTCAAACTTATACACTATCTTATATTGAAATTCGTTTACAATATATTTAATTATAAAAACAAACTCGCGCTTTCGAAACGCGGATCAAAATCTAGTTACAATATTATTTTACCTTTTTCCTATTAAACGTAACAATGATAATAAAGTTGTTAAAAAAAAGAGATTATAAAGATTTAAATGGGCCATTTAAAGATGGTTTAAAGCCCAATACATACGTAAGTAATACTGTCGTCACAGATGCATTATACGTATACTTTAATTTCTATCGATCTTATCTGGTTTCACTCACTCGGATACTCACAATCACAAAACCATGAGATCATCAGATAACCTCTGGACCAGAAAACCAGAAGCCAAAACCGGCAAATCTGAGTTTCCGGTTATCAGATTCATCCGTAGATACATGGAGAACATCAAGGACAAAGCCGGAGGTCCTGGAGTCGGCGGCGGAATAGGCTGCGGCGCTGGACTCGGCTTCGGACTCGCCGGAGGGCTCGGGTTAGTCACTTCTGAAGGTATTAACCATTCCAATGTGGTTTTTGGAATCGGTGTGGGTTGCGGTATTGGGGTTGGGTTTGGGTACGGGTTTGGAGTTGGTGGCGGGTTCAATTTCGTTGACATTGGAGATAAATTGACCTATGGGAAGGAATAGCTCTGGTTAAGATTCCGTGTCGGGTACAGATTCGTAATGTAATATTATTGTAACAATCCGAACATTACTCTGCCTTTTTTGTCTTAATGAGTTCTTCTTACTTGCTTGAATTTTCTTGCATAGCTCAACGTAAAATCACAATTATGAAAGATAAACATGAAAATAATGACGATAATTAACATATTAACATTTCATCATCGTTGACGTTCTTGCCACATAAAATTTCCAACTAAACTGATGTACTCAACACTTCTGTGTTGCACGTCAGACTTGGTTCTTACAATAACAAGACGAATAAACCCAACTAATTGCTTTAAGTTCACATAATGCTAAACCGGTAAGAAAGCTTTACAATACTAACGATGCTGAGAATAATATGGAGGTGTCTGTTAGAAGGTCGAAATGGTTCGGTAATGAGAAAGCAGTCATTGTACTCCCGCCCCCCGATTAACCGAACCAGCAAGCGACCACGGACAGTGGACCTGGGTTATAATAAGCTGCTCGCCTGTGTATCCTTTTAGTGTTGGGTCCGGAGTTGCAAAGTAACCAGACTGTGTGTTAGCTCGAAGTGTAGTTAGGTCGTATGGAATTTTATTTGATTCTGATTGTAATCCGATAGCTTATGCGTTTTTGGGAAGATTAATAAACTTTAAATTTAAAAAGAAAACATTGTAGGTTTCACTTAAACATAAGAAATACATGGAAAATCAAAAAGATTGGTTTGGTTAACATGAGCTAAACTGATATATTCAGTTACAACCTTAAACAATGAATGGAAGAGAGTTTTGTGAGACTCTATTTTAAGAAACTTTGGCTAGTATTGAAGACTCGGTCTCTCTCTTCTTGTGCTTCCATTGTATCACAAAGACTGGACCCTTTAGTCTCAGGAAGAAGCAAAGCAAATAACCCGAGACCCGCCATTGCTAGCCCAAACAGCGCGAAAGAGAGTGACGGCACATCTCTTCCAATCGAAGCAATGATTGGAGAACAAGCTCCCGCGACAACAAGCGCTTGTCTAAGCATCAATGTCGCGGTGTTCCTCACGCATGTTGGGAACAGCTCAACCATATAAACCGCCATCAAGTTGAACTGAATCCTCCCGCAGAAGAAACAAGCGAGTTCAAGAGCGAAAGCAGTGTTCGTCATCCCCAAAAGGCTCAGAACGAAGCATAACATTCCTGATGCTCCTCCTATTAAGCAATTCACGACCACAGAGCTTCTTCTGCTGAACTTCTCTAACAAGATTGGTGTGATAACAAAAGTTGGTAACTCCACCACTGCGTTTAGGGCTTCACTCAAGTAGATATTCACTTTTATATCTCTCACAGCTAATGGAACTCCGTAATAGGACAGCCCTGACCCTAACATTATGATCATAACAACCAAGGTTCTTCTAAAAGCCCATTTTCGGATGAACAAGTCCTTGAGCGAGTACCTTTGAGCCTGCTCTATGGTTTCTTTTGAAGTCAACCAAATAGATACTGATTCCAAGTAACCTTTGTTTGCAGGTGAAATCTTCTTAAGCATTTCAATGGCTTCTTCGTCCTTCCCTTGCAAATGGAGCCAACGAGGGGACTCAACGGCGAACAAATAGAGGAAAATACAGTAGACAGCCAGCCGCGGGAACAGACGTGCAGAGATAGACAACTGTCCAAGAAGCGTGTCGGAAAAGATATGAGATTCCAGACAGCGACATGAAGCCTAACACAAACAGAACAAACGGAATCATAGTAGCTATAGGCCTCCACTTGGTGGAAACTCGCTCGCTTATCAGAACAAAGACATACGTCCCGACCTTCCGACAACAAACTTCAGGAAAGCGTAGATCCATATGTTGGAGGAGAAGTAAATAGAGATTCCAGTGATTGACATTGCTAACGTTGTGAAGAATAGAAGTTGCTTCCGTCCCAAGAAACCGTCTGGGATCATAGCCATGAAAACCCCTCCGAAGATAGCACCCACGTTGAAAGTCGATGTGGGGAGACCTCTGAGGAAAGAGCTCGAGCACTCGAGACCGAACTCTGAGATGACGGATTTACCCTTGAAACCATCGTCCCAGTCCCAAGCTGACCGGGGAATCCCGCAGATGTCGGAGGTTGCCGGGTTGCACATTGTGTGGTCCATACAGTGCCATGTGGGGTATGCATCTGTGAAGACTGTGATGAATATCTGCTGGGAATCGAAGGTTGAGGGAAGCCCAACGAGGATTATCTGCAGTATCTGTGACAACCCGAAATCAGACAAGCTATGTTCGAGGATCCTGTCGAAACTGAAATGAGACGAAGTATCTTTATCTTCAGTTTGGGACAACAATGGTGCTGAAGTATTATTAGCCATTGCTGGTCACGACAATTGACTTTATTTTTGAGGATGTGAGAACTATTACCACGAAAAATAAACAATGCAGGTATATATGTATATGAAGTCTGACTTTTTGTTCGCATTGGTGCTCACGATACTGAAATGAGACGAAGTATATGTATGATATTTGAATAGGAATATGAAGTGTGACTTTTTGTCACAAAGCAGTTCAAATCAGCTGGCAATGCATATGGTTATTTTAATTTATTTTCTGAGCAATAGTTTAAAGTTGAAACCATGTGCATAATCAAGTGTATAACCTAGAGTTCCGTTATATTCAATTTTAATCCGAAGTTCGATCTTAAATTTGTTTATATTAAAAGCGCACCAAACTACGTACAACTATTAAAAAAATTTAAATGGACTAGTTCGTTTTCCGCGCTACGCGCGGATAATTTACTTTTAAAGTTAACAATTTAACAATTTTTTTAACCCTTAACATGTACTCTCTTTGTTCCAAATGACATGCGCTGATTTTGGTTGTTTAAATGTTGCATGTTATTTTTTTTTTGTTCTTCTAAATTGTATTTTATAAGTTTTTTAAAATATTAAGACTAAGTTTAGAATACAAAAACTGTTGAAAGACAGATCGAAAAAGTTGCTTTTAGTTGGAATTTCTTGAAGATCATCCTATGAATTGTATAAATGTTGACATGTGCTGATTTTAGTTGTTTAAATGTTGCATGTTATTTTTTTTTTGTTCTTCTAAATTGTATTTTATAAGTTTTTTAAAATATTAAGACTAAGTTTACAATACAAAAACTGTTTGAAAGACAGATCGAAAAAGTTGCTTTTAGTTAGATTTTTTTGAAGATCATCCTATGAATTGTATCGTTTTTTTTTTTTGCTCAAATTCATACATTAAACTTGAATTTTATCTTGCCTTAGATGTTTTTGATGATTTTTATTATGTTGTCAAAGTAAAATTGTGTCGCTAGCGATGAAATGCGCATTAGCTTCCCTGTAAATAGGAGATATTAATCATAATGTATTACATTTTGGGTTCTTGTTTTGACAGTTATATATTGAACATGTAATCTTTTCCACCATAATAATTTTATATTTTTGATTATTTATGCTTTTTAGCTATGTGAACATAGCTGCTTAGTTGTTGTGAAAGCTTTACAATCGTTGGTGTATATTATAAGTTTTATATAAGATGGAAGGTATATTAGAAATGTAAAAATTATATTTCATATATACATGTTTTAACTAATTATAAAATTATGGAAAGTATAAATATAATCTTTCATCAATTAATTTTACCAATTAAGAATTTATAAATTATACAATTTGTTTTAAAAGAATAAGTTGTGGCAACCAATATAACGACTTTACATTTTATATAACACATTATAATAACATACTAATTTTAATAAAATTCATACTTAATATAACTATAATATTATTTATAATTTTTTATAAATTCAATATTAAGATTTATAAAATCATTTATAAAATGTTTATAAGATTTACAAATTGTTATAAAAGCCTATATATCATTTATTAAAAGTATACAAAATCATTTATAAGAATTTTAAAATTATTTATAACAATTTAACAAATCATTTATAACAATGTCTGAATAGACTTATAATCAAATAAATATATGTTTTATAAGAAGTTATAAATCATACAAACATGTAATCTCTTAATTTCATTTTAATTGTGGAGGTTTATGTACACAGAATAAGAAAATATTTAATTTTGCATATTTTTAAAATAAAAAACACCATTATTTATACACCTAACCATATTTTAACCAATATAAAAATAATCTGGAGAATATTATTAATAAATTTTTCTTTAAATTCTAAAGCAACACTTATTTTGAAACAAAAATTTTACTTTACAACGAAAATTAAACTGAAACGGAGGAAGTATTATTACACATGACTTGATATTTTATGTAAAATTTATTAAAGGTTTCAAATAAAATAATTTTGGATTTATAAACACTTACGCTCATAGAAACAGGAACAAAGTTAACTTGCAATGTTTAATAGAATGTTAAAAGCTAATAAATAAATAAAAAAGAATATTTCTACTTATATGTTCAGACAAAATATCATAAAGAAGTAAAATATGAAAGATGCGGAGTAAACTTCAAAGTTTTACTGCAAATGGTGGTTCAGTTTTGATAAACCTGGCCTGGTATTCTTTTACGTTACAAACCGTCAATGCCGTCCCAAACTTTTTAGAGACCTAAAGTCTGTAAAAAAATGTGGCCTTATAATGAGATGCTTATCTAAAATTACCAAAAACATGATTTAAAATATTGGGAGGTGTCATAGGACATTTTTTAACAGGAGCTAAAGAAGTCAATTTCCACTTGGTTAACCATCTAAGCTATAAACAAATATTACATATTGTGGTCCAAATTTTACTTTTATTTGATGTGGCCTGAAACCAATGCTTTTACCAGCTTTAGTAAAGGGACGGGCCTGTAAACCGTGTATTCTTTTACCCAGCCTCACATGCAGTAAAAACTAAAATGAATAAGTCTTCGGTAACTTGTTCATATTCGAAGATTTATTTCTTATTAATTCACAACACAAAAAAAATAATAAAAAAAAATACATATTATATTTTCTTCAGGTCATCAAGAGACATAATTTACATAGGATATAAAATGTTTCAGATCAGGAAACAAAGAACTTGCTAGTGGCTTTTGCTCATAGATTAAAATGTCTCATTCCTTCGAAGAGAACATCGCTTCCTAGATATATATATATATGTTTTCTTTTACATTCGTAGAGTGAGAAGAATACTGAACCAATTTTACGGGTAGTTCAATCACAATAATTAGGAGCGAATGCCACTTTACTCCCTTTGTTTATGATTTTTCAGAAGGAAGTAATCGCTGGTTGGCTTCTTAGGTATCTTCTCTAGTAAGTCCCATTGGTTTATTTTTAGATACACAACCTCTTTGTCTGCTGCATTTATGAGATGCTGCTCTGATCTTTCTTCATCATCTACACTGAAGATGGCTCATGAAAAACGTATTTAATTAGGACTTAGGAGCCTACCAAGAATTAAAGGCATCTGAGAAGAGCTGGCAATGATGAAACTGTAAAAGTGAGTAGGACAATGAATCATAACCTGTTTGCAAACTAAGTAGTGAAGCTCATATGGGGAAATACCACCTTGCCTCGGCTTAGTGAATACATCGTTGCATGACCTCATGAGGTGTGGAAGGTAGCAGTCTCTACTAACTCTGAAAATAGGAAAACAAAATTCTAAATGATAAAGCAATCTTCCAAGTGTATGAAAACATAAATTGACTAAATCTTTTTATTTTTGTGACACGGATGTCTAGTGTAGTTAGCTAGCCTATGATGGGTTTTGGCAACGCCTATCATGTTAAGAAAGTGGCTGAAGGCACGAGCCAGTGTCAGTGCTTCCTCTAGCAACATGTTTGATATTTCAAAAGTTTAGTTACGTCTCCAAAGGCTCCGTCGTGTCTTCAATACCAGCCAGGCAAATATTTAACGCACTCTGAAAGGTAACGCCAAACAAAAAATAGTATCATCACAAGGATTTTTACTCTTTATATTATATGCAGTGAAAACACTTGGTTGTAAGATTCCACAATCCAGTCTCCAGCTATGAAATAGTAATACACAAACGCATAATTCCATACTCTACAGCTAAAACAAATTCATCCAAAAATCTATCAAACAAACAGTTTTCTTCTAACCTTCTTATTCCTAAAAAAATATTGCTAGTATAAAACAATCACAAACACGCTATACTTTAGGGTGATCATGTATTTTCCTGCAAACGCAAGCAATTAGAGAAAGACTACTATATTTTTTTTCATTTCCTTTTAGAACATACTGATCACAGACTAAAGATTTCATTTTCCCCATTATTAATTCTATCGAAGGATTAGAGGAGAAAGTTACGGCTTTTCGAACAAAAGACAACATAAAATCACATAGGACATCATGTAGGCCTGCAATTTAGCAAAAAAATATTGTAAGGACTGTTGTGAGATAAGCTTAACTTCCTTGTTGGATCATGGCCTTTCTGTTGAATTTTTTTAATTAAAATAATTTTATCACTATAAACTATATGCAAATCAAAGAACATTAATACCGTCTGTGCTTTTGAATTACTTCATCTCAGTCTTAAAAATCTTAAACATGAGATAATCATGTGGACACATTGATACCAAACATTGGCTGTCTTAACAAAAACTACACATCATGGATGGGACAATGTGCTTACCTCTTTGGTTAATTGAGATGGAGAATAGCACCATCTGAAGGATATACAATATTGCATTGGTGAGGCTACAATCGTAAGCTAATTAACAGTACCAAAATCATTAAAATCTGTAGAATCCAATTTAAAATTTTGCTCCAAAAACATTACCTCAGAAGATTCTCATATTCTGTTATTGCGGTTCACCCTGTGGAGCAATTTTTTTTGTAATTCTCCTTGTTCTGTGAAAAACATCAAAAGAAACTAATCATCAGTATTTGCATATCTCAATAGATCATCATCATCATAATCACCTAGAACAAATTCCAAATATGATCCAATCTGGAGATGAAAACGCAAAAATTACCTTTGAGCAGACCATCTTCGAGAGAGATTTAATGTTCCAACCCAAAGATTAGGAATTTAAGCTGTGAAGTGGAAGATATCAGATCGTCAGAACGCAATCGGGAGATCTTTGCTAATTTTCAATGGAATTGATGAAACTATTGAGTTCCCGATAAACATGAGTATCAAAGGAATGCTTCCAAGCAGAGTCCTTCACTGGTAGAGACACCACCCAATAGCTCGAAGTCACTAATTTTCTATCTCTTTGGTGGAGACCATCTTCTTCTCCGATGTATAACTCCTTCAATCAAAAGGGACAACCGGTTACTGAGAGAGAGAGAGAGAGGATGTGGAAGAGTTAACTGTTTGCGTTTTAGATCTAGATTTCGAAACAGGTAAAAAAAGAATGATCTTGAAACGATCGTGATGGAGAAGAAGAGTCGGAGCCGAAGGAGAGAGGTAGGTTCGAACACTAACAGGCCAATTTGACGCGAGGCCCAAATGAGACGCGATGCGCGTCCGACGTGGCTTAACAGGGTTCTCCTATTGGCTGATTATTTTTGAGGATGTGGAGGCATGAGGGGAGCCCTTATTCCCCTTTTAGTATTGTATTGATACCCGTTAACCAGATTCATTTGGTTAAAAGCGCACCAAACTACGAATATTAAAAAATTTAAAATGGTTATCTGTTAACCAGATTCATTTGGTTAAAATGGACACCCGTGAAGGGTTCTCCTCCTCTTCCATTAACCTGGCTCAAAATGATATCATATCAGAACGAATTATCTAAGTTATTGGTTAAGATTCAGCAGAGAAGATGGACACATATTGCTTCAGTACATAAGACAATATTGTTGAACACATACCACTATATATGGGAATTCGAAATCTCTCATGAAGCAATCAATTCGAGAAAATAAATGAGGATGAGTGAACCAATGTGAAAATTAGATGGGATGAGCCTACCATAATCATGTCATATGAAAATGAGTCTAAACCAAAAGTTGAATGAACAGAAGCAGAGAGAAGTGTGCTAAAGTATAACGTAAAAGGTTTGTAAGCGATTTTTGATGTTGTTGTTCCAACTGATTTATAAAAGTGTGTCTTCTAAAGAAGCATATAAGATCATGCTTAAATCATTTGAAGGATATGATACTGTCAAGATGATGCGGCTTAACCATCTTCCCTTGGTGTCTGAGAATATCAAGATGACAGATGATGACTATATGGCAAGCTTCAGTGACAAACTCAGTTCTAGTGCTCATGATGCATTTGTTCTTGGAATAAATATAAGGAAAATAAGCTGATGACGAAGTTGCTAGCGGCTTCCAGCAAAGTTCACAGCTGATAAGGAGGGCTTAAACATACTATGAACACTATGAAATCAAGTTTCATAAACCTGTCCGTATGATGAAGGCAGCTGGTACTCAGTCACTACTTTAATAAATGTGGACTCACGGCCAATCAAGGTGATGATGATATACTTCTGATGATTGAAGATAACATGGGTATGTTGGCTAGAATATGTCTTCAAGAAAAAGAATAAGTTCAATTCTAAATAATGAAGTTATACGTATATATTAATATGGAAGTTGTCTTTATTCATGGATTCTTTGAAGATCTCATATCTAGGGTTTTATTGGGAGATCGTGGGGAAGATTATAAAATAACCTAATAAGTAATAACATTTCATCTATCTTATTAAAACTCAAGTACAAAATGAGATTGTTTGAAAACATGTTTACTATACTTACTGAAAAGTGTTTGGACACAAGAATAATTATTGTTATTTAACCAAAGTTAAAATCAATAATCTAAAATAGTTATGGTTAATGTATCCCGTTTGCGCGCTAATTAAATTGTACAACTAACCCAAAAATTAAATTAACCGAACTCGTTTGATTCCTTAAAATATCATAACAATATAAAGTGTTTGAATGGCTATAATCTCGGTTGCAATCTATACAAGATATTATTACCTTAATTTTCTGTGCTCAACTTCCTTCCCACGTCTTTTAATTACTTCTGCAAGAAATATATCTCCAAGTCTCCATAAATAGTTACCTAAATCAGCGCACACAAATATAACCAAAAAAAATTACAATCTACAATATTTTTGAAATATGTGATACCCCAGAAATATTTGATCCGGGAGAATATCCACACAATATCTTAACACGCAATAACTTTGAAAAACCTAGATTATTCACCTCTCTATATATACCGACGATTAAGAAGAAGCTAACATCCATTTACAACTCATAATGGCATGATACCCCAAGAAATATGGTTTTTATCGACGATCTCAAGCCCTACAAAGACGAATGGCGAGTTCGTGTCAAAGCTCTTCATTCTTGGAAACCGAAACCCATTTTTGGAGGGGAGACTCTTGATTTCATACTAGCACACAAGACTGTAAGAGCTTGAGTTTCTTTACTTTGATCTAATAAAAAAAAATCTATGTTGAATTAGATCCAGGTTCTTTTATATTTTTACAATTCTATTGTGATTTGTGTCATTCAAACACCTATAATATCTAACCCAAGTAATTACAGACTTTGTTTATCTCGTATTTTACTTTTCTGCAATTTTAATTAAAACGTGACTTAATTTAAAAGTATTAATATATCTACATTGGTTTTGTATTTTTGAAACCTGCAGTTATAAGCTTCATGTGTTAGTGAAATATGACACTTGATCATCCGAGTTAATGTTGCTTGATACTGTGGCTACAAGTATTATTGGTGATAAAGTTGTTGAACTTTGGGACAGGTCATATGATGAGGTAATTATTGTTATGTTCTAAGATAAATAGTGATCAATTATTGTTTCAAAATTTCTATGAACTAGCCTTTTTAACTTACAGATTGAAGACCAAGATATTCCTATCCAAAACATGGTAGGAAAATCGTTTTGTTTTGGGCTTTCCATCACCGCTGATAATGTGACCAACGGATCAGCTACATTTAAGTTTGTTGTTTGGCTTTTTTGTTTCATGTTGTTTTTGGAATTTCTGGATTTTGTTTGGATTTCGTTTTTTTCAATACTTTTCATTTAAATTCTATTTTTAATCAATAAACTTGGCTTTTACTAATAATCATGTCAACCAGTTAAACTAAGACCATAGTAATGTACAAGTCGATTCCATAATTACCTTACCAGCAACTTAGCATGTAACACTCTCACTATAATTTTTTGTATAGTACTACAATAGGTATAATTAACTCATAATCATTTCGAAAATACCTATTTACGCAGTTAGTAAGCCAATATTATCAATGTGATTGCCATCCCTTCAGCTCTTAACGTTCCAACACAAACCTATAAATATTTTGTAAAAAAATATATCTGCAAAAATAGATTCTCATAAAAGGGAATTGCAAAAAAAATAATAATAACTAAAAATCGTTTTGTAATATAGATTATCATAAAAGATATTTTTTTTTACCATAATTTAAATATAAATTATTAACTATCAACTTTATTTATGCTAAAAACGAAAATTAAGATCCTCTAAATCTTTTGCACGCTATGTATCTCAAAAGTCTCTTTTATTGCATAACCGATTACTAATCCTACATGTTTCTACTTTTCTTTCATATCATCAGCAAATCATACGATAATTCATTCACATAGAGTTAAAATCTTCTAAACAAATTACTAACCGTGTTTTGCTCCTGTTTGATGTCAAGTGCATTGACTAAGTTTGGTTTAGCTGACGTCTTTTGGTTCTCCAAAACGTCAATTAATCATGCAGATCAAAGAAAACAGTGTCATTATTTCCATTAGATAAGAGAAATCTATTCATGAATAAGAGAGGTATTTTTTTCAAAAAAAAAAGGGAACAAGAGAGGTGTTTCTAAAAAACAAATACAACTCACAATGCTAGCAGCAGTGGTACTTCGTCGTGACATGCACTTGAAAAGATGACTAAGACCAGCTCTGCATAAAATTTACAATTCTAAAACTAGAACACCATTACTGTCCATACAAATATTTACTATATGTAGTGTATCTCAAAACTTAAAAAATATTGATAAGTGCCTGCACTCATTAAGTAAGAAATAGAGAGAGTGCTCCATTACTTCAGAAACCGAAACAGGTATTTTGTAAATCTTAGCATCAATAAAGTTTGGTTATCCATAGTGTTTCAAAAAAAAAAAAAATCCATAGATGCAAGTATATATAAATAGGTACAATGCTCTGTCTCATACCTGTCTACTCCTGCCTTAAATTTGTTTTTTTGATTCTTCTTTCTGCTAAATCAATATCAGAAACACATATATACAAATTGTTAGGATATTTATCATCAGTGAGTACAATTAACGAAAAGGGGAGTTTATTGTGATTGATTACCGAACAGTATATCAAATCGAACTTCGATTGATTCATTACATGCAATCGAACCTATATATCTGTTAACTAAGCCGGATTCCTACTGTCTGATCTTATTCTTTGGTCAGATGAACATCGATCGTTCATATGCAAATAAGAAAAACAACTTCAATCGATTAAAATAACTTAATCGTATAAACTAAATTAAACTCGGATAAAAAAACTAACCTTGATCATAGAAGAGACTGCAGAACTAAAGATCAAACTGATTTCTTATATCTTCTTCCATAGATATATTTTCCAGTTTCATGGATCAAACAACATGCAATAGGGTTCAGCAAAGAGGAAAAAAATATGGGAGAATGAGAAGTCGATAGAAAGAGGAAAGTCGTTTGCCTACCTTTCTGTTATTAAATTGGGCTAACATTATTAAGCTAATTAGAAATCCAATATACAGCTAATGATATGTGCCAGCATTAATATAAACAAAACCCAATTTAATGGCCAAAAATTGTGTTTCAAAAAAAAAATGACCTAAAATATATTTTGTTTTTGTCAACACCTAAGAATTTATTCTAAAACTAAAATAAATAAAAAACTTAAAATTTTTATTCATATTACCAATAAAAAAAATTAAATTTATTTATATCAATTTTTTATTCAAAAATAAACATATATACAAAAATTGATTTTTACGAAAATATTTTCAAATGTCCACTTAAAAAAAATATAAATATATAAGAAAATATAAAGTACAAAGGCCAATTTTTTTTAAAAAAATTAAATATAGATTTTATATTTCACATTAACTTTTTCAAAATATAGATGTATGTATTTAACTATATGATAATATCTATAAAATACTATTAATTATATGATGACACATATATGATATATAATAGTGATATGAAAAATATAAAAACAAAAAAATAATAGTGACATGTAAAACATAAAAACATGATATATATAATAGTGACAATAAATAAACTATGTATTTTAAAATATGAGTAAAATAATTTATAGAAAAATAAAAAATCAAAATCAAAACCCGCGCGGGTGCGCGGGTCAAGATCTAGTCTGATTTTATAGAAGAACTAAACTCAAGGGTGAGTATTTTAGGGTCGTGGTGAGTCAGGTGTTAACGTATCTTTTTTTTTTTTTTTTTTTTTTTGGTGTTAACGTATCTGACAACAAAGCGACGTAAGCTTAGATAGCTTATAAATCGTTCAGTAGAATTAGAGTATTGACAAGTTGTGTAAAACTAATTTGTTAAGTTTTGTAATAAAATGTTTAATATGATTTCTTATAAAGAAAATGTGTTTGCTAAATTTACATTGTTTCTTTTGTTATCTTCTGCACTATTGTTCTTCTTCCTTTTTTTCACTATTATACTATTTATCATCTTGCACTTACTTATATTTTTGCCTTCAGGACTCTTGAATAAGAGATTCTTCTGCCTTTTTTCATAAAACAATAAGGTATACCAATCTTACTTAGTAAACCCAAAATGCATGAAACTTAACAACTAGTACTTGTTTCCGACCTTCAGGTTCGAGGTTTCTTTCGCATGACTACCAGTTACGTTCACGTTATTTTAACGAAGCGAGAACCCATGCATTTTGCATTATGCAAAGCAATATGAACCCATACCCAATAAATACCAAAACGAGATTCAAATGTTCCTTAGAAATTATATTAAACACAGTAAAAATTCAAACAACTTAACATATACAAATAATTAACTAGACATGAAGATCATGGTCTTGACACTCATGGTTTTCGTCATACTTCTGACATTGTTTCCGGCTCCAAACGAAGCGGCAGACACAAATGTGGAAGCAGCATGTGACCCAAAGCAGCTTCAGCCTTGCCTGGCCGCGATTACTGGAGGAGGACAGCCCTCGGGTGACTGTTGTGCAAAGCTGAAGGAGCAACAACCATGCTTGTGTGGGTTTTCTAAGAACCCTGCTTTTGCTCAGTACATTAGCTCTCCCAACTCTCGCAAAGTCCTAACCGCTTGTGGTATTCCTTACCCAAGTTGTTAAAACTCTTAAGAGTTTTTACAAATAAATAAATAACGAGTAAGGAAGATGAATAAATTATATCAAGCTGTTTTTTATGAAATAAAATAACCGTTAGTATGTAATGTTTATATGGTTAAATAAAGTTTACCTTCTCATATGATTTTGTGGCGTTCTAGGGTAAACTGAGTCTAATGCCAAAACACTCCAAAGGATCAATTTGATTTTAAATGTTCAAATAAGTAGAAAAGTGTAATGGAAAAAAGTGGTACAAAAAATTGGTAGCAAAACTATAAACTGGTAGAATTTATAGAGATTAAGAACGTAATCGACTAAGAACTAAAGTAAGAGGATTAGTATTAACAATGACAGTTATCATGCTTTTGTTTCATTAGCCTAAAGCAGAGGCAGGAAACAAAGACCTTATGGACCATGTTGTAAATTAAACTTGGAAGTCTCCATCTCCTACATGTTCCATGAAACACAACATACCTCCTCTGTTATGTTGTACATGAATAGAATTACTTCTCCAACTTTTATGAAGATGAAAAAAATCAACCGTTATCTATGGGTTTATCAGCAAAAAGAAAATCAAAAGAAAAACCAACATATACCAGTAGAAATCTCAGCTATAGCCACAGAATAATCACAAAATATGTGTGGCTATTTTAAAAAGTCACGAAAAACCATGAAATAAAAAATGCAAGATGCCTAATATTTACAATGCTATGGTAGTTAAAGATCGATTGGCCATTCATATCTGAACAGTAGCAAAAAAAAAAAGTTCGAAATTGCATGGAACAGAACGTGACTAAAAATAGCTATGTTTTAGCTACGACAATTTTGTGGCACACTAGTCAGTAGTCACGATATACAACGTGATTAGACCACAAAATACCTTTTTACCATGATTTAATCACAGACTATTTTAAAACTAATCATGAAATGCTCTGAATTTTCCGTGACTATTTGAAACCTTATATTTTAGCTAACTTTTGAAATATCATTAAACAGAAGTGAAGAGTGTAAAACGAAAGCTATCTCTCACAATAAGCTACTAGTTGATTTGGTCACGACCACGTAGGCCTTTTTGATCGTGTTTTGCTTCATCCTCCCGTTATAATCCTTTCCGTTTTTTGAACTTATATTTCCTTAATGAAAAGGTGCTTAACGCACAAAACTAAAATTATTTGTATAATAACGAAAGAAAAAACTATACAGGTATTCAGTTGGAACTCCTATATTTTTTATAACCCTGATTTATTATGATATTACAATTATAAGAAAGATTATATAGACGATTCGATACTACATGTCTTATGATAATGTACGCCTAACTGCATCACATGAGCCGTCCTATGAAGACCCACGTCTGACCGGATTTACTTACAGTATATTGAAGATTCTTTGTAAGCATTTTTCCGTAGTCTATATAATTGTTTAATAAATCATTTTTTCCGGGAATTAAAACTTGAATCTCATATAATATGAGGTATGTCAAAAATTACATAAATTACATAACTTGAGATTCAAATCTCAAACTTGGATGTAAAAGCTTTTAAACCTTAACCACTAGGTTGTGATGCTTACCCTTGGAAATACTATATAGTTTACATGTTTTTGTAACAAATAGCTAAATGATGTATGTGTTAAGGTGAGGATAAACTTTCCTAAAACGATTACCAAAAATAAATAAACAAACTTTCCTAAAACCACTTGTTTTCTTAATGATTTTCTTATTTTGATTTATCCACCTGTCGGAACGCATGATCGTATTTTATATTCTGCATTCGGAACACAAGACTATATTGTATAATCGGCGGCTTCGCGTGAAGGAAGCATGTCACTATAATTTTATATGTATTCACCCACGTGGGAAGATATATATTATAGCAATAAATTTACTCAACGTAGGAAGCAAGGATGTTATTAAATTCATTTGATTCTTGACCGATGCCAGATAATTCACAAATTTTTGATTCTCCAACAAGACCGTGACTGAATGTGTTGTTTCCTTTGTAATATAAATACTTCTTCTTCTTGTTTCTTTCTTTTTTTTTGAAAAGAAAACTTCTTCTTGTTAACAAATAACAACTAATAATACTCTCTTTTTGTCACCAACCAATAATGAGTAAATGTCAATTCTATGAGTTATGTTTTTATACAAAAATGAAGGTTAGGTCAGGTATTATAAAATATCATAGTTTTTATACAAAAATGAAGGTTAGGTCACGTATTATAAAATAAAATTACGGGAAAATAAACAACTAGAGCAAAGAACCTTCAGAATTACGGAAGTGTCTCTTGTGTGCGGGCTCGGAGGAGTCAAGGCAGCATCTATTTTTTTGACTGTGCATACAGCTTTGAGGTTTGGTCTTTCTTTTGCTCACGCCTTCATCTCTCGCCTCCCACTTTGTTTGAAGAGTGCTTGAGATGGCTGAAAGACCCAACACCAGATGCTAATGTGTTGCTCATTGTAAGGCTGATCTTTCAAGCTGTTATCCATGTGGTTTGGAAAGAAAGGAACTTGAGATTGCACACGGGGTTATGTAGACCATCTCAGGCAATCATTCAAGAAATTCAGCAAACTATCAAGCTCCGACTAGATCCACTGTCTCGAAGTTTAAGGATGTCTTACTCAGCGACAGCAACAACTCCTCTTGGTTTTTGGTTAAGTATTTTTTAAGGGCTCCTTTTTGAAAGTCTCTACCTCCCCTTGTTGGGTGATTTTTTTCTGTAAAGTTAGGCTTAGCTCTAACTTTTCGGTCCACTGCAGACTTGTAACCGAATTTTTTTGGTTGCATTATTAATGAATCGGAGTTTAGGTAAAAAAAAGAATTAATAAATTAACAGAAGGATTGGGTGTATGAAATGATCTATCGCATACATATTGGTTGAGTTAAATACTTGAAAACAATCAAATAACCAATGTTCAAATAGCATTGACAGGACATAATTGGACGTCTAGTCGTCTACCGAATTAATAAAAGATATGAGTGGATTACTTTCAGAATTGTTATATCTGTGTGGATAAGTGATAGTACATTATTTGCAAACCTAATCCTTATTTTTTGTTACACTCTTCTTATCCACGCGTAATTTACCGTTTTTACTCGTTTTCTTACTTTTACTCGAAACTTTAACTATATAGACATCAAGTTACAGTATAGTTTAAATTTAAGACAAAATAAACGATATTTTCGTACGTTTTTAATATTTCTAGGTCCTATGAGACCATGGAAGCCGTGTCTGAGAATATAGCCAATAATGTTGCCATTCATATCTTTCTCTTTTTTAATTAGTATAGGGACTATGAACATATTTCACTCCTCTAATGACAAGGCCGACCCACATCATTGGACGGTAAGGAATCACTGCTTTAATAAAAAGGAACGATTGGGAAAAAAATATGGAGAGATGCCTTTTGACATGTTGACAGACCATGAAAATGTTTAATGGTATGATACATTTTAACAATCGCATGATTTATATTTTGACCTTGCAAAAAACAACATGAGATGAGTTTAGGACATTGACAATTTAATAAGCATCAACACATATACGGAACAGTGAAAGATGAAGAGGTCAATAATTGCTGGAGAAAAAAGTGGAGAGACTGTTGGCTCTTTCTCGGCTATAAATTTACCTTTCGTTTCTTTCCATCTATCAACTCAAAACTGAGACTTCAATTCTCTGCCTGTTAAGGTCAAATAAAAGATGGAGAATTCTAGCCTGAAGGATCTTTCACGAATACTCCCTCGCGTCCTTGTCGTCTCTAGACGCACCCTTCGCAAGAACAAATTTGTTGATTTCGTTGGTAATAATTTCTTGAAATGTTCTATCTTTTGTTAAAACAAAACATTTTTGGTGGGTTTATGTTGGATTTGTATTTGTTTTTGGTAGGTGAATACCATCTTGATCTTATAGTCGAGTATGGTGCTGTCCCGGTGATTGTACCACGAGTAGCTGGCGTTGACAAGTTACTTGAAAGCTTCAAACCCATCCATGGAGTTCTCCTCTGTGAGGGAGAAGACATCGACCCTTCTTTTTACGAGTCAGAAATATCGTCTCTTTCACCTGAAGAACTCGACGAGATCCGGAAAACACATGCGAGTGATGCAGCTATAGACAAGGAAAAAGACTCTATTGAGTTTGCTCTTGCAAAGCTATGCCTTGAACAGAACATTCCTTACTTGGGAATTTGCAGAGGATCACAAGTAAGTTATCCTCCAGTTTTTCTACAAGAAAAAAGTTATCCTCCAGTTAAATGTTAGTTAACAATTTAACATAATATTATAATACCGTAACCCAGTGGCTGACGTAGAGTTTTATATTTTTATTGTAAATAGTATAGTAAGAAATAAAAAAATTCAGAAGATGAAAAAACTACTTAGAAATATAAACTAAACTAACTAGACAAAATATATATTCAAAACATATCTGTTTTTGAAGCCTTAAATAATTTAGTAATAAAGGTTATAATAACAAATTTAACACAATTTGGAGAGCCTATGTTTTAATATACTAACTTGAAAACTTTTTGAGATCCCAAGCCAATATTTCACTTTGCTATGTATGCCCAAAAACCGGCTCTGAGAACCTTAAGTTATTGGACCAAATTTACGTACCAGGTTGGTTGACTGAATATTAACGGATCCGACGATGAAACTTGTAGGTTTTAAATGTTGCTTGTGGGGGGAGTCTATATCAGGATTTGGAGAAAGAGGTCACAACTAAGCTCCCCGAGGAACATAGAAGAAAGCACATTGATTATGATGACTATGATGGTTATAGACATGAGGTGAAGATAGTAGAGAACAGTCCTTTGCATGAATGGTTCAAAGATTCCTTGGATGAAGAAAATATGGAGATCTTGGTCAACAGTTATCATCACCAGGGGGTTAAGAGATTGGCTCAGAGATTCGTGCCGATGGCCTTTGCTCCCGATGGATTGATCGAAGGGTTTTATGATCCTGATATGTACAATCCCAAAGAGGGCAAGTTTCTCATGGGTTTACAGTTCCATCCAGAGAGGATGAGAAAGAATGGTCTCGAAGAATTCGATTTCCCCGGTTGTCCTGGTGCTTATCAGGTTTGTGGATTTTGAACTCAACATTTTCTTGATTGATTGAGTTCATATTCTCAAATATGTGGTTGCTTTTTTTTCCTTTCAAATATGTGGTTGTTTATTGACAGGAATTTGCGAAGGCAGTTATTGCATATCAAAAGAAAGTGAATAGCTCATTGTCTGTTCCTAAAAAGTTGGAACTCAATCCAGAAATGGAAAACAAAAGGAAGATACTTGTCAGGAGCTTCTCGCTTGCAAGGTCTATGTACACCAGATCTTATTCGATGAAGAACCAATCTACTGAATCAGAACTCGACGTTGGAGCTGAGTTTCTTGAGGTACATAATAACCAAAACATTTCTTATAGTTCAACATTATCTTAATCCTTGTATTTTTTTTTGTCATCAATCCTTGTTATACCCGCCAACCAAAAAGGTTAAGAGCACATTTTGGCCTTTCGCAGCTTTAAGTGTTGATAATTTTGTTTCTCAAAAGAAAAAGTTTTCCTGTTAGGTACAGAATACTTAATATAATTATTTTATAAAGTCTTTTTAAATATATAACTCTAAATAATTCAATTTACTCGATTCGAATGCAGTTTGGCCAGTTCCTTTTTTCTTCTATATAAAAATGTAGTGTTTTGCAAATAACTTGGATGGACTTCGTTTCGATGAATTTCAGTTAACTTTTATTTATTTATTGTCTATATGATAATAATGATATATGGTATTGGACTTCCAAAGTCGACGGAAATGCGACTCGATGACTATAGCTTGACCCATGTTATTTTTCTTTTGTTTGATGTGGATGTAGTCAAATACGGCTTTAAGTATGGATCAAGAGATGAAGCTGAGAGAGATGGGAACGACGATGAGGAACGGAGGATCATTCACGCAAAAGCTAAGGCTTGATGAGGATAAGCAGAGGAAGGCAATGAACATAATGAAGAAGATGAACGTGGAGCGACTCTCTGAGCTCATTGCTTTCTATACCTTGATGGGGAAGATCTCTAGTGAGGTATTGGAGAGAAAGCTTAATGGCTCACTCGATGACCACAGTCTCACTTCGCAATGACGTCAGTAACGCTGAATGTTAAAATTTGGTTATTTTATTATTGGTGTTTAAACTTACTTTCTGCATTGAAAAAGTACTGTATGATTTACGTCAATATAAGCATACGGCTTTTCATGAAAGTTTGGTTAATGCATGAGTGATTATGAATGTACTTTGACTAAATAAATTGTAATAGTTGATATTTTAAACGAGTAAGATATTACTCCTTCTGTTTCAATTTAGTTGTCGTTGTAAAATAAAAAATTTTCATTTTAAAATAAGTGTCATTTTATAATTTCAACTTAAAATTTATTAACTTTATATGATGTTCTATTTTACTATTGGTTGAAATATGGTTATGTGTATATGTAATGATGTTTTATTCAGAAAATATACCAGATTATATATTTTCTTAATCTATGTGCAAAAACCTTAAACGATAACTAAAATGCAACAAAATGAGTAATTTTTAACATAAATGCCGTTAGTAGCCATGTGGTGTTGTCTCCACTCAGGCTATGGCCTAAACTCGTTCTTTACTGAGTTCGAGTTTCTTAAAACAAACGTGTGCATTGGGAGGCTGGATCTAGGTTCGGCCGAATTGAATACCTGGTGTGGACTCATCCCTGTATGTAATTAATCCAGCGGCTAGTTTTGTACCCGAATCACTCATAGTTCACAATTTTTTAAACATAAACAGTATTTTTTTTCTTTTATAAATATGCAAGGAGAAATGTAAAACCTCGTTACAAAACAATTAAAACTAAGTGTAATATCATTAGATACAGAAAAAAAAAAGATTAAGGTTAATTTTCATAACAACCAGAAGTTTAAGTCTTTAAAAGAAACATCCACAAGTTTTTTTCATTACTTCCCACAAGTTACGACAAAGATATATACGTAACCGTGGGGACCAAGTGAAGATAAAGTGAAATGGATTGGAAACGCATGATTCATAAATGACTAAAATATCACGTCCGTTCCCATCCGTAACACGTCGGAGACACCACTAAGTTCCAAACAAGGTTCATGTTAAAATAATATTCCACACAAAAAAAAACTTTAAGAGTCCTATTAAGTTCGAAGAAAAATAGATATTTTCTGTCCGAGGACGAACCCTCTATTAATTAGAAAAACTTTATCACCGCATATTGTCTACATTAACTAGTTTTCCTAGGGGAAATTAGAAAAAAAAAAAAAGAACTAGTCTCACTTTTAGTCATTTCTAAATGTCTCCGGGATCAGACAACTATGCCCAATGTTTCTTACGCCGCAACAACAATCGATTTCGTTATCTTTTTATAGTTAATATCATAGTTTTTTTGGATTTTTAACCATGATATAAATCTAGTTTTAGAATCTTTTACATATGTTTCGAGTCTTTTATGAGTCATTGTAGGTTCAAATACGTTCTAGACAAAACTAAAATTTTTGAAGCACTTTGGAACTTGACGAAGATGGCAGCTGAAAACAATCAAGTCGGGAACCATATTTTGGTCTGGTGTCGATTGACACCCATCAATAGTCTCGGTTGACACCCATCGTGAATAAACACTTCCCGGCGAATTTTAATTATAAGTTTCAAGAAATGGAAAAATGGTTCAAAGGTTCCACTATTTGCAATCAATTTTTTTTTGTGTTTAAAATTGTTTTTTTTTTTTAGAGGTAGTGTATCATTATTAAAACTTGGAACGAGATTCTTACTTAAGGCTTTCCGAGTGAAAATCATAACTCAGCAGATAAGATTATGAACTCTTTTTTTCATTGATCATGTTTGAGTAATCTGCTAATTAGATTTAGTTTTTTCAAAGATTAAAGATGAGTTGTTAGATTGATAGATTGTTAGGGTAATCTTATAATTCTTCATCTCGATTATTCTTATTGCTAGTTTTAGAATAATTACCTAGAATTTAGATCTTATGGTAAGTGATAAACATGAAAGTGTTATTGATTTTCTAAATTACTACATTAGCAAAATACATATCAACAAACAAATCTGGTTTAGAAATTTTGTGAACTTATCAACTTATGCTTAATTTTTGTCTGAATTGTTAAATTTGCAAAAAAAAAATAGAATTTTAGGATCTAGACTTAGATAGTTTCTTCAACGAAAGTTGAATGATTTGATTTTGTGCTTTGAATTTAAGAAAATTCTTAATTAAATCCTTAACAATTTGTTTGATATGCAATTCTGAGTTACCTGGAAACTTCTCTAAGTCTAACTCTTTCTCCAATTGACTGACATCCGTTTTATCTCTGTTTTTTTTACTTGGATTACCTTCATAGTTATTTATCTTAATTCAAAAACTAATATCTATTGAGTGATTTTGAGTCTATGTGCATTCGATCTTTAAATACTACGACTGCATCTCTAAATTTGCAGAGTAGGTCATATCTCTAACTTTGCAGAGTAAGTCATATAGACTGTGTTTGAGCATATGAAGTAATGCAAAAAAGGAAAAAAAAAACATGATAGAACCGAGAAGATGAAGAAGATGAAGAAGATGAAAAGAAATGACGAGGAGTCCCGACGCCGACGAGAAAACACATTTTGCGCACCGGAAGACATGTGTCTAAAACTTTTCCTGATTCTCGTGCGTGAGAGCAGCTTGGGCTTCTGCTTTCTTCTTATTTATTTTACTAACAATCTTTTGTGTTATGTAACAATATTTTCAAGCATAAAAAAATCATTACCTCTCTCTATCTTAACTCTCTCAAATCTTTCAGAGATAGAGTGTTTTTACGATCGTCTCTCCGAAGGTCCTCTCCGGCACTTGGCTTGCCCGGCGTTAAGGGCAACAGTTCTGGCACGCCGTGGCTCCTTATGCATGGTGTGGTCAACTTTTGCTCCAGGGGTGCTCTTGTCTTCTCGATATTGCCATCCACCTTTTGGTTTCATTGACGCTGATTACGGTTACTTTCCCTATGGCGTTGACGGTCTCTACTCTGGGTTCCTCTGATCTCCGCTTCAAGCTTTTTTGATTCATCTGAGCTTTGTTTCCGAAGCTTGCAAATGGATCGCCTTACAAAGTGAAGATTCTTCTGCGGTGGTTTTGGTTCGATTAGGCTTTCTCCTCTAGGATTTTCTCTTGGCTTATGCGGACTTAGCTCTCTGCTATGTAGTTCAGGCGACTAAATCGGTTTTGTTTGCTTCGATTAAGAACTAAAGTCATCTCGATGGCTCTTCTTCCTTGATATCATGTTCCGATGTGTTCCGGTGGATGGTCCGGAAGTTGTTCGGTGAACACGGTGGCTGATCAGAGTGATGTGTGACTTCTCCTTTGCTGACCCTCTCATGCGTGTCTCTTATACACGGTAATCGTAACACGTGGCCAGTTGATTCCAATTTCCTTGGGCTTCTTTTTGTTTGGGCTCTTGGGCCTCCTATGGCTTTTCTTTTTCGCCTTCGGGCCTGTTGTCTTTAGTTTGTAGTCTTGAGTTTTTGACCTTTGTAAAGGGAGTTTTTATATTAATACATATGACAAAAAAAAAATAATATTTTCAAGCATACTCCAAAAACTGCTAGGTGAGAAGATTTGTTCATATATTTTCATATTGACTTTTATATTAGTTATGTAAAATGCAATCAGCCGATTAAGAAATTCAAAATGGTATTACTTGACAAATATAGTACACATCAGAAAGAGATCTCTAACGATATTTATGTAAGTTTTTCCGTCACTGTGTTTTTTATTTTTGGAATATGTTGAATGGTAAAGTGGAGGAAGAATTTCTTAGATCGTTAAATTTCCTCCATGTGGGACGCAAAAGCTGGTCATTCCGTCAATATAGACATCATTTTCACCCTTAAAAAGTACTAGATTTTGATTCGCGCGTCCACGCGGGTGTATTTTTTAAAAAAATATGATGCTATTTGAAATATAGTCAAAACTCCAAAAATACCTAAATAATTATTAATTCTCTATCCAAATATTTAAACCAAACCAATTTAAATTGGTTATCCAAATCCGAACCGAATCCTCAAAGATCTGAACCGAACACGAAATTCTAAGCAGACCCAAAAACGAACCTGAACGCCCACCCTTAATCACTATTATATATCCTATATGTGATGTTACAAAAATATGTGTTATCATATAATTAATCGTATTTTATATGTACCATCAAATAAGTTTTCTTATAATTAATAATATTTCATACGTACAATCATATAAATAATCACATATATTATATTTTTAAATTTCAATATGAAATATAAAAACCATCATTTAAGTTGGTGTTTCAAAACCATGGAAAATATGTTAGTAAAAAATCAAATTTTGAATATATGTATATTTTTGAATGATTTTTGTAATACAAATCAATTTTAAATTATTATTTTGATTTGAATATGTATATCAAGTAACATAAATCCGTTACTTTTTAATATAATGTAATTGACTATCAAGTTTTTAAAAGCATAAGTCTATTACTTTTTCTTACTAACTTACTACTATCCATGTTTCGAAACAACACTATTTTTTTAACAGCTATCTATGTTGTCAAACAAAAGTTTAAAATACTTCTACTTTAATAAGATAAATGTAATGGACTTCCAATTTTTTTAATAGTATAAGTCCATTACTTTTTTTTTCTAAGTTACTATTATCCATGTTTCGAAACGACACTATTTTTTTTAACAGTTATCTATATTCCCAAAAAAGCTTAAAGTAGTTCTACTTTAATAAGATACATGTTGTAAATATTTCATAACCCAAATGAAAACTTCACATTTGCATGTAATACAATAAGCTATTATATCAAATATTTTGTAACGAAAAATACCGGAAAAGGAATGCCATCTATTTATTTATGTATGTTTTTATAATTTCGAGGAATATAGTATGATAGAATCGAGAAATGAGAGAAATGCTCAGATACTCTTAATGAGGCAAAAAGTGATCTGGCATACTCTTACGAAATCTGGCGTACTCTCTACTCTTAGTGAAATAAGAGATTTTCAATTTTGCCCTTACGTTTTCCCTCTTCAATTGAAAATTTAAATTTTGAATTTTGGGTATCAAATTCAAAATTTGAATTTTGAATTTTAGTAAAACTAAAAACCAAGTTGAACCAAGTTACACCACTGCCGAAGTACAAACTTGGTATAACTATGTCATAGTTTTACCAAGGTATACCTCGAAGATGGTATAACTAGGTTTTAGTTTTATCAAGTTGTACATTTGTCAAGGTACAACTTGGTAAAATTATAACCTAGTTATACAGTTTTACCAACGATTGCAGGAGTTGATAAAACTAGTGCAAAGTTTTACTAAGTTGTACCATTGTCGAAGTACAACTTTGTAATACTTTGAACCTAGTTTAACCAAGTTCTACAGTTTTTCAAAGTTGTACTTTAACGATTGTATAACTTGGTAAAACTTTGTTTCTGGGTTAAAATTTTACTTTCACATTTCTCATATATTCTTACAGCAAACCAGATCTGTAGGATCTATAGTGCGAGAGAGAGAGAAAGAGAGAGACAAAGAGAGAAGAAAGAGGAAAACATATGAGATTTGAAAAGAATCCTAAAATTGCAAACAAAGAACAACAAATCAAAAAAGAGGAGAAACATATAAGATTCGAAGAAGAATGGATTCGAAGAAGAAGAGATTCGAAGAAGAACAAAAGGAAAAGCAGAACACCCGAAGAAAAGAAAACTAAAGACAAAAAAGTTTGGATCGAAGAATGAAAGAGAAGAGAGAAAAAAGAGAAGAGAGAAAGAAGTTGAATAATGTAAATGAAATCTAGATCTGTAGAGATAAGAGATAAAATTAGGTTTAGTGGCATGTTGTGTAAATAAGTAGATTTATATTGGATATATTAGATTTTTTATCAGATTTCGAATTAAAAATAAATGAAAATGAAATGAATTATAGATGAGGAGTATCTGAGGTTTTTTTTTTTAAAGAAAGGAGTATTGGAGCAATTGATTCGATAGAATCGTTCATAAATTTTAAGCAACATCATAATTCATGTACTAAATAGTGTTCCCAGTCATATGCAACTCGAATGTGAGACGTACATCATCTACTACCTTGGACACTTTGCAAAATGCCTGTCATGTTTCATGCGCTATATAGTGATCCGCAAATTTTCTTAAAAGAGTGTTTTTCACAATGGTAAGAGAAGTCTTTCAATGTTTAGCTTGGAGAAGAAAAAAGCAGAGAAACAAATAACAAAAAGTCTTTCAACGTAAACCAATACTGACATCTTAACTTCACTTCTGTGCTTAAGTATTTGACCTGGTCCTTAGGATCTCCATCATTTCCAACTCATTTATGTTATCCCTTATTAAATACGTCCTCCTCAACACAAACCAAACCCAAAAGAACACACCGTACAGATCAAGAAAATCATGTATTATCTTCCCACTTCTTCTATGGTCCTGTTCTTCATCTTCTTCTTATTTCACCCTCTTCTTTGTGCTTCAAGTAAACAAGAACTTGGAAGGTGTGAGACCCAGTTTCAGTGTGGGAACATCACGGCCGGTTTTCCTTTCTGGGGCGGGAATCGTGACAAACTCTGCGGTCATCCATCGCTGGAGCTTCACTGCAACAAAGACATCACCTCTTTATCCATCTCAGATCAAGAGTTCCGTGTTCTACATATAAATCAATCATCTAACACTCTTAGACTTGCCAGAACAGACCATATGGGTTCTTTTTGCTTCTCTAACTTCACCAACACAACCTTGCCTCCAAAATTATTCAAGCTTTCCCCAACCTACAAGAGTGTCACAGTAGTTTATCATTGCAACCCTTTTCGTCTCCACGTTCAGGGATATAAATGCCCCGAGACAGGTATGATCTTTGTGTCTGACAGCCCTGAAAATTACAATTTCTGCCTTGGCGGTTTCACCACGAACGTTCCTAGGAGTTTCGTTACAAAAAGGAAAGACCTGGCCTATTTGGAAAGTATTCTAAAGAAAGGATTTGAGGTGAAGGTGGAGGTGAAGATCGATAAGGGCGAGTATGAGCATGATAAACAGGGTCCACTCCATCCACAAACTGGTAAGTTTCTTATGCATCACTATCATTTCCTTAAAAAAATTATGCTGAAGTAGTGGTTCTACTTCTAACAAGGTTAAGACATGTAGTATGAGCATGGTGGTTAACTCGAGATATTTTATTGAGTATTTAAAACCTTAATCTTTGACATATCAAACAAATAGTAAGCTATCTACGCTCAAAGTCATCTGTTCCGATTTTTAGACAAAGCTTACTAGTGAGGTTAAAAGATAAGGTGATACAAGTTATAAACTCAGTTGCTTTAGTGTTCCCACTTCCCATAATCATCGGCAGTTCAATGCTGAGATGTAACTGCTTAAATAGTGTCTTTTACAATAGTATCAGAAGTATTTCGAAGTTTTAGCTGAAACAAAAGAGTTAAACAAATGATAAAAAGTCTTTCCCCTAAGTCTCCGCTTGTGTCATTTTCCCACTTGACTTAGTCTTCTGTCACTCTTTCCACACAATCTTTATGCTTATCTCTCTCCCCCTCTATTTCCTTAAATCACTTCCTCTTTTCCTCTCAACACAAAACCAAACCAAAAGACACACTAGTGTCCAAGAACAGGAATCAATCATGTCCTGTCTCCCCACTTCTTCTCTTGTCTTTTTCTCCCTATTCTTCTTCTCCAACCATCTTTCTTGTGCTTCAACTAAAAAAGAACTTGGGTGGTGTGAGGCTATTTTTGAGTGTGGGAACATCACCGCTGGTTTCCCCTTCTCCGGTGGGAGTCGTCCCCAGTTTTGCGGTCATCCATCTCTGGAGCTTCACTGCTTTAAAAACAGTACATCTATAGTAATCTCTAACCATCTGTACGATGTTCTTCACATAGATCAAACATCTAAGACTCTTAGACTTGTTAGAGCAGAGCTTGGAGGCTCTTTTTGCACCGCTACATTCACAACCACAACTTTGCCTCCCGAAATCTTTGAGCTTTCACCAACCTCTCAGAGCCTAACAGTTTTCTACCTCTGCGACCATAACTTTAGTTACAGCTCGAGCTATACATGTCCTGATAGAGGTCCTGTCTCAGTGTCTCAAAACCTTGATTACCACAAATACTGCCAAGACAGTTTCACAATTAACGTTCCCAAGAGCTACGTACCAGAAGAGAAAGATTTAGATTTGAAACGTTTAGAAAATGCTTTGCATGAAGGGTTTGATGTGAAAGTGAAGATTGATGAACAAACATGTGAAGAATGTTTGTCCTCTCAAGGAATCTGCGGCTTCAATAATACCACACAGATCTGCTGCAAGAATGACTCATCATCAAGATGCAATACACTCCATATACCTCGTAGTAAGTTTCTTATACATCATCATCCTTTCATAGCCATCTTCTTTAACAACTTTTAACTGGAGTTGCATTTATAAATAAATAAATAATAACTCGTAGGATACCCCTTGATTGTGGATATATTTTACAAGTTTTTCTAGTTCTCCAAACCTATTTTGTACTTTCTAACATCAATCTGCAAGTCTGCAACCACAATTCATAAAGTCAATAATGCTCCGAGCTTCTTTTTTTTTTTTTTTTCCTTTTGGCTCCCTTACCAATTAGTTACTATATTTTTTGTTTCAATCTTCTTTTGGTTACCAAGTTGAAGTTCCGAGCCTTAGGACTCAATTTTTTTTGGTTTCTACCTTCCTTTGTTGATTTTTACACATTTAGACGTAGTCACGTCACATAGCTTACTGGTGAGTTTAAAAGAGAAGGTGAGGCTCTTTCGTTTAATGCGTTTACTTCTTCTATCACCAGTCAGTTCCAGTAGTAAATGGTCTTTTGCTTTTTTTTCACACTCAATTTCTCAGAAATTTCTGTAACAGAAAAAACAACAATGACGGAAAGCGACTGCGTGCTGGTCCTTTTGAGAAAATTCCAAGCACATGACTTTGAAGTCGTCGTACAGAAACATATATATAATAATTTATCAAAAATGGCCCCAACTTTGTATAGTGCAAAGTGGGAACTCATTTTATATATTCTATAAACTACGAAGAAAAAAAACTCGTTTAAATCACTATTCCTTTTCATCGTTTACCAATATGCATTCAAAGTCTTCGTTGCAAGCCACCTAATTCCAAAGAGCCTTCGATTTTTATATAATATAAAACTCCAGAAAAACATATTTAAAACGATAATAAGTGAAGAGTTGGTCAAAAGGACCAAAACACAGGTTTCAACTCTTACAAAACTAAGACATTCATCAATTCCTTCATATTTTCTTTCTTCACCATTTTCCTATTTGATCTCCAACACAATGATCAATCTCTTTTTATCCCCATCAAAATCTATGTTGTCTAGAATCATATGGACGCTGTTTGTGATCCCATCTTGTGTTTTCGCAGTAGATGAACTTCACCAACGCTGCAGTGGCCCCTTTAGCTGTGCCAACAAGGAAGAACTCTTTTACCCGTTCTGGAAATCTGGCAGAGAAGACTGCGGCCACCCTGACTTCAAACTCGACTGCAATGGAGAATTCGCAGAACTGGACATGTCCTCTGTTAAGTACAGAATCTTAAGTATGAGCTATGAGGACTCTCCTGTCATTAGACTTGCCAGATCGGATTATATAGGCCATCTTTGTCCACCAGATCCACGAAATGCATCACTCAGCGAAAGTATTCTTCAACTCGTACGTGACACCGATCTGCTAACTTTATATTATGACTGCAACTACCTTTTACCGCCTGGTTCTGTAGGTAGTTACATTAGAACTTTTGGTTGTGGGTATGAAAGAGGCGGTAGAACAAGTTACTATGTCACGAGAAACCTATCCTCCCATTTACTGAAGGGGATTAGTGACCTTTTGTATAACTTCACGACACTTTGCAGCAGAAATGTCAGTATTCCAGTTTCTAGACAGGCGTTGGACGAATTAGAGGAGATTCCAAGTCAAGATAACTTAGAAAAGGCTCTTGATCAAGGTTTCGAGCTTGGAGTTAACAATGATTGTTCAGAGTGCATTAAATCTGGAGGTGCTTGTGGGTATAGCAAGAACTCAAGTAGTTTCATCTGCTATTGTGTAGATAAGCCGCATAGCCGTACCTGCAGAGATACAGGTGATATTTTTTTTATTCATGATCTCATTTACTAATGTTCTGCCACAGTATCCACCTCTGTTCCCCTTCCTCAACCACCCACCTTTTGTAGGATTTTCCTCACATTCTTAGATTAATTCACAAAAAAACTCCATTGGATTTCAAGTTTTTAGTACAATTTCTAGTAAGATATAAATTTTCTCTTAAAGTTTAGACTGAGCTTTTCTTTGTGTCCTCAAATTTTCTCTCAAATTTTTCTCTATAAGTTTTCTGCCGCAAAAGCAGGTGCTTACCCTTTTTATAGGATTTTCCTCCCATTCTTAGATTAATTCACAAAAAACTCCATTGGATTTCAAGTGTTTAGTACCATTTCTAGTAAGATATAAAATTTTCTCTTAAATTTTAGCCTGACTTTTTCTTTTTTACTCAACCTGTTAATACAGCAGGCCTCTCTACTACCGCAAAAGCAGGTTCTGACCCTTTTCTTGTTCTATTTGATTAAGCTGTAGACAAACATCATAGACTTACTATGAAAATTGTTTTTGTTTTTGTCTTTAGGAATCGGATCTGCTTGCGGGTTGGTGGGGCTCTTTCTTATAGCCGTAGTATTGTTCTGTCTCTTCAGACGGAGAAAGAAAACACAGACAGATCAATACACAAGCAAAGACTTGCCAGTAACGTCTTACTCAAGCAGAGAAACATCAAGCTATCCAACTTCCACAACAATCTCCAGCAGCAGCAACCACTCCCTTCTCCCCTCAATCTCTAACCTCCAAAACGGAAGCACCTACTTTGGAGTTCAAGTCTTCAGCTACGAAGAACTCGAGGAAGCCACCGATAACTTCTCTAGAGAGCTCGGAGACGGCGGCTTCGGCACAGTCTACTACGGTAATAACCACTGACTCTTAAAATCTCACTTACAAAAACTTTCCATTTTTTTTAATTATACATTGGTATCTTGGGCCCACAGAACAGAAATGGTCTAGACTAGTCAAGCAACACGTGTCGATCCCATGTCTCTGGAATATTAATGCCTAGGTAGCCAGGACTAGGAAAAAAATAAAAAGAACTTCACATTTTAATCAAACATCTTTTGTCTAGGCATGTTGAAAGACGGACGAGCCGTAGCAGTGAAACGACTCTACGAACGATCTCTAAAACGCGTCGAACAGTTCAAGAACGAGATCGAGATCTTTAAATCCCTTAAGCACCGAAACCTCGTGATACTCTACGGATGCACGTCGCGACACAGCAGAGAGCTTCTCCTCGTCTACGAGTACATCTCTAACGGAACTCTAGCAGACCATCTCCACGGTGATCGCGCTCAACCTCGCCCTCTTTGCTGGTCGGTTCGTCTAAACGTCGCCATCGAAACCGCGTGCGCACTTTCCTTCCTCCACACGTCAGGGATCATTCACAGAGACGTCAAGACAACAAACATTCTCCTCGACGACGACTACACTGTGAAGGTAGCCGACTTCGGCCTCTCACGGTTGTTTCCGATGGACCAAACTCACATCTCCACCGCGCCGCAAGGCACCCCGGGGTACGTAGACCCGGAGTACTACCAATGCTACCGTCTGAACGAGAAGAGCGACGTCTACAGCTTCGGAGTCGTACTCACGGAGCTCATCTCATCCAAAGAAGCAGTCGACATCACCAGACATCGCCACGACATCAACTTGGCGAACATGGCCGTGTCCAAGATCCAGAACAACGCGTTGCACGAGCTCGTTGACCCGAGTCTGGGGTTCGCGAAGGATCCGGAGGTGAAGAGGAAGATGATGGCGGTGGCTGAGCTTGCGTTCAGGTGTTTGCAGCAGGAGAGGGAAGTGAGGCCGTCGATGGATGAGATCGTGGAGATTTTGAAACGGATCAAGGGGGAGAATCGAGTGGAGTCGTCGTCACCGGATGTGGTGGATATTGAGCGGAGCGGAGGAGATGACGTAGGACTGCTGAGGCATTGTCATAGTGTACCGCCGCCGATCTCGCCGGAGACTGACAAGTGGACGAGTAGCTCGGATACGGCCGCGAGTTCATTTTGAGAAACTTATTAATTAGGGCCGTGCATCGGTTAACTTTTTTTTACCTCTGTTTTTCTTTTTGTTTTTTTTTTTGGGCTCTGTAATAATCAAATGAACCTATAAGTTTTTTTTACCGTTGCATTGCCTGAAGATCGTTACGTATTACTCAAAATGACTATAAGATAACCTGCATACACTTAATTTCTATTTTAGAAAATGTAAAAATGGCTTGGAATAATTTTGATTTTAAAGTTTATAGGGCTTATTTGCTATCTAGCCATATTTTGAAGTTAAATTAAGGATATGACATTGATTTTGACATTATTAACAAACTAACATTTAGCTCACATTTTTTCTGGTTATACCCTCACTAGTAACAAGTATCCAATCATAGAGAGATAGATGAAGTCGACTGTGATCTACGTGGTCCAAAAAAAGGTGAGTTGGTGATAAATTATGAAAGAGACAAAGCGCCGATGTGAA
The DNA here is from genome assembly GCF_000309985.2 of Brassica rapa. Classification (NCBI taxonomy): domain Eukaryota; kingdom Viridiplantae; phylum Streptophyta; class Magnoliopsida; order Brassicales; family Brassicaceae; genus Brassica; species Brassica rapa. The sequence continues at coordinate 9,316,244 of NC_024796.2, forward strand.
TGGGAAAAGAGTCAGTGTGCTCCTTCAAATAATTAGGATACATAGTGTTTTTGTTGTTAGATATATATTCTTTTAAAAAACATTTGATCAATAGGATGTATTTTTCAAATAATTTTCTAAAAGCTACTATTTACGGAAAGTTTTTATTTTTATATAGAAATGTTGTAGATTTGCGATTTTGATTTAGAAATTGGGATAAATAGAGTTTTTGTTGTTAGATGTGTATTCTTTTAGAATTTTGATGAATATGATGTATTTTATAAAATAATTTTTAAAAGTTGTTATTTAAGGAAAGTTTTCATTATTATAGAGAAATATTGTAGATTTGGGATTGTCATTTAGAAATTAGGATAACAAGAATTTTTTTTGAAAGATGAGTATTCTTTAGAATTTTTAATCAATAGGATATATTTTTTAAATAATTTTCTAAAAGCTGCTATTTAAGGAAAATTTTCACTTTTATAGAGAAATATTGTAGATTTGGGATTGTGATTTAGAAATTAGGATAACAAGAATTTTTGTTGAAAGATGAGTATTCTTTTAGAATTTTTGATCAATAGGATGTATTTTTAAAATAATTTTCTAAAAGCAGCTATTTAAGGAAAGTTTTCATTTTTATAGAGAAATATTGTAGATTTGGGATTGTCATTTAGAAATTAGGATAGCAAGAATTCTTTTTTGAAAGATGAGTATTCTTTTAGAATTTTTGATCAATAGGATGTATTTTTTAAATAATTTTCTAAAAGCTGCTATTTAAGGAAAGTTTTCATTTTTATAGAGAAATATTGTACATTTGGGATTGTGATTTAGAAATTAGAATAACAATAATTTTTGTTGAAAGATTAGTATTCTCTTAGAATTTTGGATCAATAGGATGTATTTTTTAAATAATTTTCTAAAAGTTGCTTTTTAAGGAAACTTTTTATTTTTATAGAGAAATATTGTAGATTTGGGATTGTCATTTAGAAATTAGGATAAAAAGAATTTTGTTTTGAAAGATGAGTATTTTTTTTAGAATTTTTTATCAATAGGATGTACTTTTTAAATTATTTTTTAAAAGCTGCTATTTGAGGAAAGTTTTCATTTTTATAGAGAAATATTGTAGATTTGGGATTGTCATTTAGAAATTAGGATAACAAGAATTTTTGTTGAAAGATGAGTATTCTTTTAGAATTTTTGATCAATATGATATATTTTTTAAATAATTTTCCAAAAGCTGATATTTAAGGAAAGTTTTCATTTTTATTTAGAAATATTGTAGATTTGGGATTGTCATTTAGAAATTAGGATAAAATGAATTTTGTTTTGAAAGATGAGTATTTTTTTTATAATTTTTGATCAATAGGATGTATTTTTAAATAATTTTTTTAAAGCAGCTATTTAAGGAAAGTTTTCATTTTTATAGAGAAATAATATAGATTTGGGTTTGTGATTTATAAATTAGGATAACAAGAATTTTTGTTGAAAGATGAGTATTCTCTTAGAATTTTTGATCAATATGATGTATTTTTTAAATAATTTTCTAAAAGCTGCTATTTAAGAAATGTTTTTATTTTTATAGAGAAATATTGTAGATTTGGGATTTTCATTTAGAAATTGGGATAAATAGTGTTTTTGTTGTTAGATGAGTATTCTTTTAGAATTTTTGATCAATATGATGTATTTTTTAAATAATTTTCTAAAAGCTGCTATTTAAGGAAAATTTTCATTTTTATAGAGAAATATTGTAGATTTGGGATTGTGATTTAGAAATTAGGACAAAAAGAATTTTTGTTGAAAGATGAGTATTCTTTTAGAATTTTTTTCAATAGGACTTATTTTCTAAATAATTTTCTAAAAGCTGCTATTTAAGGTAAGTTTTCATTTTTATAGAGAAATATTGTAGATTTCGGATTGTTATTTAGAAATTAGGATAATAAGAATTTTTTTATGAAAGATGAGTATTCTTTTAGAATTTTTGATCAATATGATGTATTTTTTAAATAATTGTCTAAAAGCTGCTATTTAAGGAAAGTTTTTATTTTTATAGAGAAATATTGTAGATTTGGGATTGTGATTTAGAAATTAGGATAACAAGAATTTTTGTTGAAAGATGAGTATTCTTTTAGAATTTTTGATCAATAGGATGTATTTTTAAAATAATTTTCTAAAAGCAGCTATTTAAGGAAAGTTTTCATTTTTATAGAGAAATATTGTAGATTTGGGATTGTCATTTAGAAATTAGAATAACAAGAATTCTTTTTTGAAAGATGAGTATTCTTTTAGAATTTTTGATCAATAGGATGTATTTTTTAAATAATTTTCTAAAAGCTGCTATTTAAGGAAAGTTTTCATTTTTATAGAGAAATATTGTACATTTAGGATTGTGATTTAGAAATTAGAATAACAAGAATTTTTGTTGAAAGCTGAGTATTCTCTTAGAATTTTTGATCAATAGGATGTATTTTTTAAATAATTTTCTAAAAGTTGCTTTTTAAGGAAACTTTTTATTTTTATAGAGAAATATTGTAGATTTGGGATTGTCATTTAGAAATTAGGATAAAAAGAATTTTGTTTTGAAAGATGAGTATTTTGTTTAGAATTTTTTATCAATAGAATGTATTTTTTAAATTATTTTTTAAAAGCTGCTATTTGAGGAAAGTTTTCGTTTTTATAGAGAAATATTGTAGATTTGGGATTGTCATTTAGAAATTAGGATAACAAGAATTTTTGTTGAAAGATGAGTATTCTTTTAGAATTTTTGATCAATAGGATGTATTTTTTAAATAATTCTCTAAAAGCTGCTACTTAAGGAAAATTTATATTTTTATAGAGAAATATTGTAGATTTGGGATTTTGATTTAGAAATTGGGATAAATAGAGTTTTTGTTGTTAGATGTGTATTCTTTTAGAATTTTTGATCAATAGGATGTATTTTTAAAATAATTTTATAAAAGCTGCTATTTAAGGAAAGTTTTCATTTTTATAGAGAAATAATGTAGATTTGGGATTGTGATTTCTAAATTAGGATAACAAGAATTTTTGTTGAAAGATGAGTATTCTTTTAGAATTTTTGATCAATAGGATGTATTTTCTAAATAATTTTCTAAAAGCTGCTATTTAAGGTAAGTTTTCATTTTTATAGAGAAATATTGTAGATTTGGGATTTTTATTTAGAAATTAGGATAATAAGAATTTTTTATGAAAGATGAGTATTCTTTTAGAATTTTTTATCAAGAGGATGTATTTTTAAAATAATTATCTAAAAGCTGCTATTTAAGAAAAGTTTTCATTTTTATAGAGAAATATTTTAGATTTGGGATTATGATTAAGAAATTAGGATAACAAGAATTTTTGTTGAAAGATGAGTATTCTCTTAGATTTTTTGATCAATAGGATGTATTTTTTAATTAATTCTCTAAAAGCTGCTATTTAAGGAAAGTTTATATTTTTATAGAGAAATATTGTAAATTTGAGATTTTGATTTAGAAATTGGGATAAATGGAGTTTTTGTTGTTAGATGTGTATTGTTTTAGAATTTTTGATCAATAGGATGTATTTTTAAAATAATTTTCTAAAAGCTGCTATTTAAGGAAAGTTTTTATTTTTGTAGAGAAATTTTGTAGATTTGGGATTGTGATTTCTAAATTAGGATAACAAGAATTTTTGTTGAAAGATGAGTATTATTTTATAATTTTTGATCAATAGGACTTATTTCTATTAAAGTTTTCATTTTTATAAAGAAATATTGTAGATTTGGTATTGTTATTTAGAAATTAGGATAATAAGAATTTTTTTTAGAAAGATGAGTATTTTTTAAAATTTTTTGATCAATATGATGTATTTTTTAAATAATTTTTAAAAGCTGCTATTTAAAGAAAGTTTTCATTTTTATAGAGAAATATTGTAGATTTGGGATTGTGATTTAGAAATTAGGATAACAAGAATTTTTGTTGAAAGATGAGTATTCTTTTAGAATATTTGATCAATAGGATGTATTTTTTAAATAATTTTCTAAAAGCTGCTATTTAAGGAAAATTTTCTTTTTTATAGAGAAATATTGTACATTTGGGATTGTGATTTAGAAATTAGGATAACAAGAATTATTTATGAAAGATGAGTATTCTTTTAGAATTTTTGATCAATAGGATGTATTTTTTAAATAATTTTCTAAAAGCTGCTATTTAACGAAAGTTTTCATATTTATAGAGAAATATTGTAGATTTGGGATTGTGATTTAGAAATTAGGATAACAAGAATTTTTGTTAAAAGATGAATATTCTTTTAGAATTTTTGATCAATAGCACTTATTTATTAAATAATTTTCAAAAAAGATGCTATTTAAAGAAAGTTTTCATTTTTATAGAGAAATATTTTAGATTTGGGATTGTTATTTAGAAATTAGAATATTAAGATTTTTTTATGAAATATAAGTATTCTTTTAGAATTTTTTATCAATAGGATGTATTTTTAAAATAATTTTCTAAAAGCTGCTATTTAAGGAAAGTTTTCATTTTTATAGAGAAATATTGTAGATTTGAGATTATTATTTAGAAATTAGGATAACAAGAATATTTGTTGAAAGATGAGTATTCTCTTAGAATTTTTGATCAATAGGATGTATTTTTTAAATATTTTTCTAAAAGCTGCTATTTAAGGAAAGTTTTTATTTTTATAGAGAAATATTGTAGATTTGGGTTTATTATTTAGAAATTAGGATTACAAGAATTTTTTATGAAATATGAGTATTCTTTTAGAATTTTTGATCAATAGGATGTATTTTTAAAATAATTTTCTAAAAGCTGCTATTTAAGGAAAGTTTTCATTTTGTAGAGAAATATTATAGATTTGGGATAGTGATTTAGAAATTAGGATAACAAGAATTTTTGTTGAAAGATGAGCGTTCTCTTAGAATTTTTGATCAATAGGACTTATTTTTTAAATAATTTTCTAAAAGCTGCTATTTAAGGAAAGTTTTCATTTTTATAAAGAAATATTATAGATTTGGGATAGTGATTTAGAAATTAGGATAACAAGAATTTTTGTTGAAAGATGAGTATTCTCTTAGAATTTTTGATCAATAGGACTTATTTTTTAAATAATTTTCTAAAAGCTGCTATTAAAGGAAAGTTTTCATTTTTATAGAAAAATATTGTAGATTTGGGATTGTGATTTAGAAATTAGGATAACAAGAATTTTTTTTGAAAGATGAGTATTCTCTTAGAATTTTTGATCAATAGGATGTATTTTTAAATATTTTTCTAAATGTTGTTATTTAAGGAAAGTTTTTATTTTTATTGAGAAATATTGTAGATTTGGGATTGTTATTTAGAAATTAGGATAAAAAGAATTTTTTATAAAAGATGAGTATTCTTTTAGAATTTTTGATCAATAGGATGTATTTTTTTAAATAATTTTCTAAAAACTGCTATTTAAGGAATGTTTTCATTTTTATAGCGAAATATTGTAGATTTGGGATTGTCATTTAAAAATTAGGATAACAAGAATTTTTTATGAAACATGAGTATTCTTTTAGAATTTTTGATCAATAGGATGTATTTTTAAAATAATTTTCTAAAAGCTGCTATTTAAGGAAAATTTTCATTTTTATAGATAAATATTGTAGATTTGGATTTTGATTTAGAAATTGGGATAAATAGAATTTTTGTTGTTAGATGTGTATTCTTTTAGAATTTTTGATCAATAGGATGTATTTTTAAAATATTTTTCTAAATACTGCTATTTAAGGAAAGTTTTTTATTTTTATAGAGAAATATTGTAGATTTGGGATTGTGATTTAGAAATTAGGATAACAAGAATTTTTAAAGATGAGTATTATTTTAGAATTTTTGATCAATAGGACTTATTTTTTAAATAATTTTCTAAAAGCTGCTATTTAAGGATAGTTTTCATTTTTATAGAGAAATATTGTAGATTTGGGATTTTAATTTAGAAATTAGGATAACAAGAATTTTTGTTGAAAGATGAGTATTCTCTTAGAATTTTTGATCAATAGGATGTATTTTTAAAATATTTTTCTAAATACTGCTATTTAAGGAAAGTTTTTTATTTTTCTAAAGAAATATTGTAGATTTGGGATTGTGATTTAGAAATTAGGATAACAAGAATTTTTAAAGATGAGTATTATTTTAGAATTTTTGATCAATAGGACTTATTTTTTAAATAATTTTCTAAAAGCTGCTATTTAAGGAAAATTTTCATTTTTATAGAGAAATATTGTAGATTTGGGATTGTGATTTAGAAATTAGGATAACAAGAATTTTTGTTGAAAGATGAGTATTCTTTTAGAATTTTTGATCAATAGGATTATTTTTTAAATAATTTTCTAAAAGCTTCTTATTTAAGGAAAGTTTTCATTTTTATAGAGAAATATTGTAGATTTGAGATTGTGATTTAGAAATTAGGATAACAAGAATTTTGTTGAAAGATGAGTATTCTTTAGAATTTTTGATCAATAGGACTTATTTTTTAAATAATTTTCTAAAAGCTGCTATTTAAGGAAAGTTTTCATTTTTATAGAGAAATATTGTAGATTTGGATTGTGATTTAGAAATTAGGATAACAAGAATTTTTGTTGAAAGATGAGTATTCTTTAGAATTTTTGATCAATAGGATGTATTTTTTAAATAATTTTCTAAAAGCTGCTATTTAAGGAAAGTTTTCATTTTTATAGAGAAATATTGTAGATTTGGGATTGTGATTTAGAAATTAGGATAACAAGAATTTTTGTGAAAGATGAGTATTCTTTTAGAATTTTTGATCAATAGGATGTATTTTTTAAATAATTTTCTAAAAGCTGCTATTTAAGGAAAGTTTCATTTTTATAGAGAAATATTGTAGATTTGGGATTGTGATTTAGAAATTAGGATAACAAGAATTTTTGTTAAAAGATGAGTATTCTTTTAGAATTTTTGATCAATAGGACTTATTTTTAAATAATTTTCTAAAAGCTGCTATTTAAAGAAAGTTTTCATTTTTATAGAGAAATATTGTAGATTTGGGATTGTATTTAGAAATTAGGATATTAAAGATTTTTTTTGAAATATGAGTATTCTTTTAGAATTTTTGATCAATAGGATGTATTTTTAAAATAATTTTCTAAAAGCTGCTATTTAAGGAAAGTTTTCATTTTTATAGAGAAATATTGTAGATTTGGGATTGTATTTAGAAATTAGATAACAAGAATTTTTGTTGAAAGATGAGTATTCTCTTAGAATTTTTGATCAATAGGATGTATTTTTAAATATTTTTCTAAAAGCTGCTATTTAAGGAAAGTTTTCATTTGTATAGAAAAATATTATAGATTTGGGATTGTGCATTAGAAATTAGGATAACAAGAACTTTTTATGAAAGATGAGTATTCTTTTAGAATTTTTGATCAATAGGATGTATTTTTAAAATAATTTTCTAAAAGCTGCTATTAAAGGAAAATTTTCATTTTTATAGAGAAATATTGTAGATTTGAGATTGTGATTTAGAAATTAGGATAACAAAAAATTTTGTTGAAAGATGAGTATTCTTTTAGAATTTTTGATCAATAGGACTTATTTTTTAAATAATTTCCTAAAAGCTGCTATTTAAGGAAAGTTTTCATTTTTATAGAGAAATATTGTAGATTTGGGATTATGATTTAGAAATTAGGATAACAAGAATTTTTGTTGAAAGATGAGTATTCTCTTAGAATTTTTGATCAATAGGACTTATTTTTTAAATAATTTTCTAAAAGCTGCTATTAAAGGAAAGTTTTCATTTTTATAGAGAAATATTGTAGATTTGGGATTGTGATTTAGAAATTAGGATAACAAGAATTTTTTTTGAAAGATGAGTATTCTCTTAGAATTTTTGATCAATAGGATGTATTTTTTAAATATTTTTCTAAATGCTGTTATTTAAGGAAAGTTTTTATTTTTATAGAGAAATATTGTAGATTTGGGATTGTTATTTAGAAATTAGGATAAAAAGAATTTTTTATAAAAGATGAGTATTCTTTTAGAATTTTTGATCAATAGGATGTATTTTTTAAATAATTTTCTAAAAACTGCTATTTAAGGAATGTTTTCATTTTTATAGCGAAATATTGTAGATTTGGGATTGTCATTTAAAAATTAGGATAACAAGAATTTTTTTATGAAATATGAGTATTCTTTTAGAATTTTTGATCAATAGGATGTATTTTTAAAATAATTTTCTAAAAGCTGCTATTTAAGGAAAGTTTTCATTTTTATAGATAAATATTGTAGATTTGGATTTTGATTTAGAAATTGGGATAAATAGAGTTTTTGTTGTTAGATGTGTATTCTTTTAGAATTTTTGATCAATAGGATGTATTTTAAAATATTTTTCTAAAACTGCTATTTAAGGAAAGTTTTCATTTTTATAGAGAAATATTGTAGATTTGGGATTGTGATTTAGAAATTAGGATAACAAGAATTTTTGTTGAAAGATGAGTATTCTTTTAGAATTTTTGATCAATAGGACTTATTTTTTAAATAATTTTCTAAAAGCTGCTATTTAAGGAAAGTTTTCATTTTTATAGAGAAATATTGTAGATTTGGGATTGTGATTTAGAAATTAGGATAACAAGAATTTTTGTTGAAAGATGAGTATTCTTTTAGAATTTTTGATCAATAGGACTTATTTTTTAAATAATTTTCTAAAAGCTGCTATTTAAGGAAAGTTTTTATTTTTATAGAGAAATATTATCGATTTAGGATTGTGATTTAGAAATTAGGATAACAAGAATTTTTGTTGAAAGATGAGTATTCTTTTAGAATTTTTGATCAATATGATGTATTTTTTAAAATAATTTTCTAAAAGCTGCTATTTAAGAAAGTTTTTATTTTTATAGAGAAATATTGTAGATTTGGGATTTTGATTTAGAAATTGGGATAAATAGAGTTTTTGTTGTTAGATGAGTATTCTTTTAGAATTTTTGATCAATAGGACTTATTTTTTAAATAATTTTCAAAAGCTGCTATTTAAGGAAAGTTTTTATTTTTATAGAGAAATATTGTAGATTTGGGATTTTGATTTAGAAATTAGGATAAAAGATTTTTTGTAAAAGATGAGTATTCTTTTAGAATTTTTGATCAATAGGATGTATTTTTTAAATAATTTCTAAAAGCTGCTATTTAAGGAAAGTTTTCATTTTTATAGAGAAATATTGTAGATTTTGGATTGTTATTTAGAAATTAGGATAACAAGAATTTTTTGTTGAAAGATGAGTATTCTCTTAGAATTTTTGATCAATAGGATGTATTTTTAAATAATTTTCTAAAAGCTGCTATTTAAGGAAAGTTTTATTTTTTATAGAGAAATATTGTAGATTTGGGATTGTGATTTAGAAATTAGGATAACAAGAATTATTTATGAAAGATGAGTATTCTTTTAGAATTTTTGATCAATAGGATGTATTTTTTAAATAATTTTCTAAAAGCTGCTATTTAAGAAAGTTTTCATTTTTATAGAGAAATATTGTAGATTTGGATTGTGATTTAGAAATTAGGATAACAAGAATTTTTGTTGAAAGATGAGTATTCTTTTAGAATTTTTGATCAATAGGATTATTTTTTAAATAATTTTCTAAAAGCTGCTATTTAAGGAAAGTTTTCATTTTATAGAGAAATATTGTAGATTTGGGATTGTGATTTAGAAATTAGGATAACAAGAATTTTGTTGAAAGATGAGTATTCTTTTAGAATTTTTGATCAATAGGATTATTTTTTTTAAATAATTTTCTAAGCTGCTATTTAAGGAAAGTTTTTATTTTTATAGAGAAATATTGTAGATTTGGGATTGTGATTTAGAAATTAGGATAACAAGAATTTTTTGAAAGATGAGTATTCTTTTAGAATTTTTGATCAATAGGATGTATTTTTTAAATAATTTTCTAAAAGCTGCTATTTAAGAAAGTTTTTATTTTTATAGAGAAATATTGTAGATTTGGGATTTTGATTTAGAAATTGGGATAAATAGAGTTTTTGTTGTTAGATGAGTATTCTTTTAGAATTTTTGATCAATAGGATTATTTTTTAAATAATTTTCTAAAAGCTGCTATTTAAGGAAAGTTTTCATTTTTATAGAGAAATATTGTAGATTTGGGATTGTGATTTAGAAATTGGATAAAGAATTTTTGTTGAAAGATGAGTATTCTTTTAGAATTTTTGATCAATAGGATTATTTTTAAATAATTTTCTAAAAGCTGCTATTTAAGGAAAGTTTTCATTTTTATAGAGAAATATTGTAGATTTGGGATTGTGATTTAGAAATTAGGATAACAAGAATTTTGGTTGAAAGATGAGTATTCTTTTAGAATTTTTGATCAATAGGACTGTTTTTTAAATAATTTTCTAAAAGCTGCTATTTAAGGAAAGTTTTCATTTTTATAGAGAAATATTGTAGATTTGGGATTGTGATTTAGAAATTAGGATAACAAGATTTTTGTTGAAAGATGAGTATTCTTTTAGAATTTTTGATCAATAGGATTATTTTTTAAATAATTTTCTAAAAGCTGCTATTTAAGGAAAGTTTTTATTTTTATAGAGAAATATTGTAGATTTGGGATTGTGATTTAGAAATTAGGATAACAAGAATTTTTGTTGAAAGATGAGTATTCTTTAGAATTTTTGATCAATAGGATGTATTTTTTAAATAATTTTCTAAAAGCTGCTATTTAAGGAAAGTTTTCATTTTTATAGAGAAATATTGTAGATTTGGGATTTGATTTAGAAATTGGGATAAATAAGTGTTTTTGTTGTTAGATGAGTATTCTTTTAGAATTTTTGATCAATAGGACTTATTTTTAAATAATTTTCTAAAAGCTGCTATTTAAGGAAAGTTTTTATTTTTATAGAGAAATATTGTAGATTTGGGATTGTTATTTAGAAATTAGGAATAAAAAGAATTTTTTTTGTAAAGATGAGTATTCTTTTAGAATTTTTGATCAATAGGATATTTTTTTTTAAATAATTTCTAAAAGCTGCTATTTAAGGAAAGTTTTCATTTTTATAGAGAAATATTGTAGATTTGGGATTGTGATTTAGAAATTAGGATAACAAGAATTTTTGTTGAAAGATGAGTATTCTCTTAGAATTTTTGATCAATAGGATGTATTTTTTAAATAATTTTCTAAAAGCTGCTATTTAAGGAAAGTTTTTTTTTATAGAGAAATATTGTAGATTTGGGATTGTGATTTAGAAATTAGGATAACAAGAATTTTGTTAAAATGAGTATTCTTTTAGAATTTTTGATCAATAGGACTTATTTTTAAATAATTTTCTAAAAAGCTGCTATTTAAGAAAGTTTTCATTTTTATAGAGAAATATTGTAGATTTGGATTGTGATTTAGAAATTAAATATTAAGATTTTTTGTGAAATATAAGTATTCTTTTAGAATTTTTGATCAATAGGATGTATTTTTAAAATAATTTTTTAAAAGCTGCTATTTAAGGAAAGTTTTCATTTTTATAGAGAAATATTGTAGATTTGGGATTGTTATTTAGAAATTAGGATAACAAGAATATTTGTTGAAAGATGAGTATTCTCTTAGAATTTTTGATCAATAGGATGTATTTTTTAAATATTTTCTAAAAGCTGCTATTTAAGGAAAGTTTTCATTTTTATAGAGAAATATTGTAGATTTGGGATTGTGATTTAGAAATTAGGATAACAAGAATTTTTGTGAAAGATGAGTATTCTTTTAGAATTTTGATCAATATGGATGTATTTTTTAAAATATTTTCTAAAAGCTGCTATTTAAGAAAGTTTTTTTTTTTATAGAGAAATATTGTAGATTTGGGTTTTGATTTAGAAATTAGGATATAGTGTTTTTGTTGTTAGATGAGTATATTTTAGAATTTTTGATCAATAGGATGTATTTTTTAAATAATTTTCTAAAAGCTGCTATTTAAGGAAAAATAGGAAAATTTTCATTTTTATAGAGAAATATTTAGATTTGGGATTGTGATTTAGAAATTAGGATAACAAGAATTTTTGTTGAAAAATAATTTTCTAAAAGCTGCTATTTAAGGAAAGTTTTCATTTTTATAGATAAATAATGTAGATTTGGATTTTGATTTAGAAATTGGGATAAATAGAGTTTTTGTTGTTAGATGTGTATTCTTTTAGAATTTTTGATCAATAGGATGTTTTTTTAAAATATTTTTCTAAATACTGCTATTTAAGGAAAGTTTTTTATTTTTCTAAAGAAATATTGTAGATTTGGGATTGTGATTTAGAAATTAGGATAACAAGAATTTTTGTTGAAAGATGAGTATTCTTTTAGAATTTTTGATCAATAGGACTTATTTTTTAAATAATTTTCTAAAAGCTGCTATTTAAGGAAAGTTTTCATTTTTATAGAGAAATATTGTAGATTTGAGATTGTGATTTAGAAATTAGGATAACAAGAATTTTTGTTGAAAGATGAGTATTCTTTTAGAATTTTTGATCAATAGGACTTATTTTTTAAATAATTTTCTAAAAGCTGCTATTTAAGGAAAGTTTTCATTTTTATAGAGAAATATTGTAGATTTGGGATTGTGATTTAGAAATTAGGATAACAA